>NW_027509244.1:0-255632 GCF_048541705.1 Temnothorax americanus | reverse complement strand
ACTTTTCTTTGAAACGCTTCATAATCGCAAAAATCCTTTTACGGAGTAAAGTTTAGGTACTAATAAAGGGGGGTTGTAAAAAAATTGAAATAATTAAAAAAAATTAAAATTCCTAACAATATCTTACCACGGGGCCCATTCTCTAACGGAAAATTCGCAAACACTCTCTAACGGGCTGAAAATTGTTTTGCTCTCTGTCGCACTTTTTGTAGCCAATAAGCTTGCAGCTTTTCTTTTTAGAGCAAGTTTACGATACTTTTGTAGATAGAAAATCGGGCCCCATATCTTTCAAAGTCGTTCTTTGAAACGGTATAGATCCAAAATCCTTTTACAGGGTGTTTGGTCTTGGGTTTTGGGTTTTAATTTTTAAATTGTGTTGCCTCGCTTCTTCCCCCTTCTTTCGCTCTTTTTTTGCCCGGCTTCTGTCGCCCCCCTTTTCGGAGTAAAGTTTAGGTACTAATGAAGGGTGGGATTGTAAAATAATTAGTAATAATTGCAAAAAATGTAAAAATGCCTAACGAGATATCTGTATCATATATCTGTCCTGCAATGTAGCCAACCCCGAAACTGCCCACAGCTGCGTGCGCCATCTCGCCATCTCTCGCAAGATCCGTGAACTACTGCTGTGACATAATTGCTGCTCTGCGTGAATATTTTTGTGAAAAATATACACGATCGTTTCAAAGCTCTCATTTTTATTCCAGGCTTTCAATCTCAATTTCAAAGGTACGTTATTGTTTGTGCACGTCTTCTGAAGGGTGGGAAAGTTTAATTTCGTACATATTACGTATACAACTGTTTATATCAGAAAATAAGGTTTTGAGGTGACAGCATTTTAAAATTTTTTTCAATTATTACTAATTATTTGACAATCCCACCCTTCATTAGTACCTCTACTTTACTCCTGTAAAAGAATTTTGCGATCTGTAAAGCCGTTTCAAAATAAGAGCTTTGAAATGAATTGTCGGTAATTTGGACGGCTTTAGCATCCCCTTAAGGAATATTGTGCTATTCGTGGGTTCCGAGAAAGGTTGGTGATTTTGAGTATATAGGCGAACGTTATAAAGCGATGCAACAAAACACGTATATAGATTCATCAGTGACGGGCTCAAGAAAACTAGTCATAGCAGTAAATTTTGCTGCTTAAAAAAAAAATAATGATTAATACTTATCTCCATACGCTTCTAGATGGGTGTGAATTGCATTTATACGAGTAAACGGAAAAATATTCGATGTATGCTTGAGAGAAAACTCGAGCGACAACGCTGTCGCTCTGGGTTAACTGACACATCGTGTGTTTTATATAGATTTATACTGATTTTATGCCGATTTGTGACCACGGCTTCAAAAATTACTTACTTACTTACTAATTCAATTATTGAGTGATTTTTTTTATCAAATACAATATACCACTAATTGAACCGAAACGACGATCACCGATCGATACAAAATTAAATCAGGCAGTCACTGATGCATCCATTTACATAATCTGCAATTTCTCTTTTAATATTTAGATTATGTTTAAAACTCGAGTAAAAAAAGTTTTTCGATACAAGAATGATTAATCTTGAGTTCGGTATAATTGCTTTTTGATTGGAATTACTTTAAAGTATTTTCCTCTCTTATATTAATTCATACGAAAATCTTAGGTGGTCACAAGTAGGTGCATTTACTTTATTGTCATGCTGCGCGGACAGTTTGCTTACTATAATAAATAGAACATCTTTTAGGCATGTGAATTAATTATAAGATGTAATCTCTTTAATTACCGCGTCTTTTGATATGGGCTTACAAAATAAGAATACGTATTACAAGTGCTAAGACAATTATAATAAGGAGAACAATATATTATGATACTTATTTTATATTTTTATTTTAACAGTATAACACTACAGTACAGTACTGCAAGAATTACAGCGTTAGTTTCTTCACCGAACAATGAGTTTTTAGATCTAAAGGATTCAACACCTTTACAGATGATTGTCGTTTCAAGATTATCCTTTATCGGAGTCTGGTCGGTATTTATTATCAAGTCCTTTAACCATTTTTCTTTCGTGCATCCTCTATGGTCTTTCTAACGAAGGCGTTCCATTCGTCGGGCTTATTCGTTGTATACCAATCGGCCATGTGGTCCAAAAGTACTTTTTGTTTTTCAGTGCATCTTCTGCATTGAGTTTGCATAGCTTCACCTATGACTCCTAAAACCACAAGAAAGCTCAATAGTTATTCGTTTTAACATAAAACATCAAAAATTATATAAAGCCCATAAAAAATGGAAAAGATTAGAAAAAAATAATATTCAGAAAGTCTGACATTTTAAAAATGCAATATATTTCAGCATTGCTGTAAATCGTATGCATTTCGATAAAAGATCGAAGTTTATATTTTGTCCATCATATTTCTAAAGAGACTTTTTATTCGAAGATTAGAGAGTAAAATCGTCGAACTCTCAAACCGATAGTCAATAGGAAATTTCATTGTTGTTTGTATAAATTATTCTCAGAAAATATATACTCTCAGAAAACTATGCTATTATTAAACATCTGTTTGTAAAACTTTCTGAAGCAGATTTAATTTTTTGCTAAAACATTCTATCTCTAGCATTTTGTTGTCGCAAGTTTTGTAAGATTGTTGTTGTTTTCAAATAGCGGAATAAGAATTAAGCAAATCTTTTGCCTGTACTGTACAGACAAGATTTTTTTATATATACGTATGTACGATCACCTTATTTTTTTGCATAAACGATCACCTTGGATGATTTTTACATCCCAATTAAAAGTCACTGTTATTGTCTCGAATTAGAAGTGATATTCCATAATTTTATGTATCGATATTTGAATATTATTATTATTATAAATATTAAGTATAATGATATATATTTATATATTAGTGGTTTTGCACATGTGCAAAGTTTTTAAGATTTCTTATAAGCTGCAGTCATTATTTATTTAAAAAAAACTCAGAGTGCTACGCAAAATTACACGTTTAAGGGTTATCTATTATAATAATATAATAGATATGTTTAATAGACATCTGTAATAGACTTATAATAATAAATATTAATTAATAACATAACATTGATAATGCCTTATAGGCTATCTTAGCAATGTTATGTATCTTAATTATAAACGTTATAAGTGTAAATAAAAATTGTCTTATAAAAGACAACTTTCATATAGATATGCGTGTCTGAGGGCGGTTATCCTAGTCGGATCTTATTTCAAGACCGTCTTAAGTAATGTCTTAAGTTTTGCTAATACGGTCATTTGATTGGCTGGACGGAGTCTTAAGACTGCTTTTGACCAGACTTAAAATGATCTTAGATATTAGATCCGACTATGAATACCGCCCTGAGAATGTTTCTCGAGTAACCAACAGTCGTGATACTTGAATATTTAAACGGGAAATACGCGCTCTAAATATATCCTTATGGATATGCATGCAAAACTCATAATTAAGATTCTGATTTATGATCTTGTGTGTGCACATCCGATACATAATAAAAGAAAGTTCTATTTTTGAACAACAAATCTCTTTTGATAGTTTGGTTTTTATCGATGTTTTTCTCAATGCAAGTTCAAAGCACAAAATTAATGCAATTTTATTAACTCTTCCCCAATTTTTAAGTTTATTCATTTTTATGCTAAGAAAAGATTTTTTTTATTTTAAATTGAAATTCTTGAATTAAAATTCTGCTCCACATGAAATTAATTTAAGAATGTTACTTTATGATACTTCTGGAAGTCGATTGTATACCTTGAAACGAGGTGAAAATTACGGAAGTGAGAAAACTTACTAGAGTATCTACAATTTTATTTGTCCAAATCCAGTAAATATGCCCACTTTTGTAATTTTTACCTCGTTTCAAGATACACAATTAAATCCCTATTCCCAACTCAATTCATCATAGATCCCTCATTAGCAGCCGTTAATTACTCAAAAGCTACAAATATATCAGCTACTATCATTAGAGAAAATCGATTTTACATTAACAAAAAAACAGCAAAGAAAAAAAATACATAATTAAACGTAGGGCGTTTTATGCGTAAGAATATACCTTTAAAGAATTTTGCATCTGCGGTCTTGCACGGTGCGGTGTCCATGAAGCAGTTGTAATATTGGATTCGCAATTTTTCGTTTGACAAAATTTCATTGAGGTCGATATCGTCGTACCGACCCGAGTACTTCTCCTCCGCGAATACACACGCCGATGCAACGGCGACCATCGTCACAATGAAGCTTAGTCGAGCCATCGTCTCTTCTACCTTTGCACTGACTCTCGCAATAGAAATACTTAGTATAACCGAGCAGCAAATCCATTTATACAGACTGGCCGCGGCAAAAAATTGTTGTTTTTTAAACTGGATATTGCATCACACGTGGTTGTCACACTTCGATGATGACATATCTGTAATTATAATGAAAGAAAAAAAAGAGACAAGAGGATTTACCAGTATAGACGAGTTCATCTTAGCGTTGTGCGTCACGAGTGATTCACAATTCAAAAAAAGCGTTTACGTAGATGCTTTTTCTGTCCCCTAAAGATTTATCTGAGAAATTAATTTTTTATTTTCTGCATTCGCATCTTGTTTTATCGCGGTTGATCTCACAAAGAAATTCTAAAGAATTGGGAGGGAGATAAAAAGAGAAATATTATAGCCAGAAATGTAAATATTATAGATAAGTGAATCATCATAGATAATCGTCATAGATTTCTCAGATCAGATTTTCAAAATTTGTATGAGTTTGTTAATAAGTAATTTCGATTTAGTTCGAATCTCGCTCTTACGAACGAATTATATATATACTTAAGCGTTCAAGCATTGCAGTTATAGTTATTTCTGAGTTATGAACAAGTTTCTCATGGACGCGAAACGACTAATAAATCTTCAAATCCCTATTTTTCTAATCATATTTTTTCATTATTATGTGTCAAATGAAATACGTTTCTTGAAGGTGACCGCGCGCTAGTAATTATTGTATAACTGGATACCATATTGGATATTGTAATAATAAAAAAGAAAAAATCCACGTGTATATGTAATCACGAGTATCCTGAATAAAATACAAAGTGCAATAAGGATTCTAAGAATCGCAATCAATCAAGATATCTGTTTTTTTGTTGCAGTTATTATATAGTTACATCAGAGAAAATAAATCTTTTTCTTATTTTTCACTACCGAAAGAAATGAATTTTTCGCATGCAATATCTTAAACACCACCAATTAGCAAAACTGTACCAAAGATTTTCTTTCGATATGTGTAGGCATTGTAGACTAATAAATAGCTCACGAAGAAAAAAGACGAGACAAATGTATTTTGGTATATAGACAACAGAAAAAAAATTTCTTTCTCATTTCTTACGCATCAGAGCTTGATAAAAAAAAAAAAAAAAAAAAAAAAAAAAAAAAAAAGTCTTAAATTATAGTCTTAAAAGTTTAAAATTATATTATCATATTAAAAGTGTTATTTACGTCACTATTTTTTATAGGATTTATTTTGCAAAGAAATAGTCTTGATAAATCATTAATTTAATATTTATCTATAAAAAATATCATATTATCTGATCGTTTTGTCAGCTAAATCGTCATTAATTATACTTCCCGAAATATTTTGCAGTCTTGTAATATGTAAAAAAATGCAAAATTAAAACGTGTAATTTCATAGGTGAATATTATTGTAGAAAATCCTATATGCTATTAGATAATTTGATTAAATAAGAATTAGTCGTACTTTGTAAATAGATAAATTTTTTATAAATAAACAGTCTTTTTCATGCTTTTTCTCAGAAGTCGGTCCGACTATGCTCTTCGACACGGGAAAAAAATTAGTTACCATAACAAATCTAGTTGTAAGATATGTTTAGTTGTCCATATTTTACAACTTCTTTTTTTTGTGGAAGAGATTAGAGAAATTTAAAGAAATTAGAATTATTGGAAAAATTAGAGAATTTAGAGAAAATACACACACATTTATCCAAAAGTATTTACTACAAAAACTGTGCGTAAACTCTTTCAAAAGATATATCATTTGTTATTGCTTGATGTGACGCAAAAGATCCTATAGGATATACAGGTCCATATGGATCTATCTTCGAAAATCAATAGTTTAAAAGTTACTGATTTTTTTGAAAAAATACAAAATTTGTTAACAAAATTTTTTTACTCTTTTGATAGTAAGTAACTCTTCACGAATCGAATTTTAACTTGGAGTCTGGGGTGGCTAACTCACGATCCAAAACGAAATGCTAAAATTTTTGCGCTCGTCACGCGAGCAGGTGGTCGGAGAGGAGATCAGGATTATACCTGAAAACGAGTGAGTGCACGAGTAAAAAATGAACTGTGTGCGTGTTTACGAGAAATGTTACGTACTATATGCTGAAAAAGAGATAACAAAAATGCGATAGTGAGCCAGTGAAAGATAGAATAAATGTGGTATACGAAGAGTGAGAAAACAATAATATGCGAATAAAAGAAAAAGATATACCGCGTGACGTTGCGCGTATTATACAGTAGGATGACCTAGATAAACCTTTACAAGCTTATAACTTGAAAGGAGGGGGTGTAAAAGTCGCCAGTTTTTGCTCTCGATGGGAACCTGTAAAAGTGTGAAATATGCTACCTTATTTGAGGGGTTGAAAGAAGAAGGAAATAATATTCTCCGAAGTTTTTGCCACACCGTAGACCGCTATTTTTGTCCGAATAACTCAAACTTACTCACATCAGAGCACAATACTGATCTCAAAGAAGTAAATATTCAGAAAACAGTAAAACGGAGGCGATAATATCACGGTATGGGGGTGCTTTGCATGGTTTGGTATCGGTAATTTAGCTCGAAATTGAAGGCATTATAACGGCAGAAAAGATATATCGATATATCGATATATTGTGCGAGAATTTAGAAGAATCTGTTTTGAAATTGGATTTAAAAAACAACTTTATCTCCCAGCAAGAAAATGACCCAAAGCATAAGGCAAAGAAAACCACTGCCTTTTTCAAATCTAATAAAGTAAAACTGCTCGAATGGCGCCACAATCACCAGATTAAAATTCCATTAAAAATCTGTGGGCTTATTTGGACAGAAACGTGGATAAAACGAACGTAACTGACAAGACATCGTACTATGCAGCATTCCAGAAGGCCTGGAGAAAATTGATCTTGAATACTTGAAGAAATTAGTCGAGAGTATGCCTCGCCGACTGGAAGCTACGGGCGGTCACACCAAGTATATACTAAGCACCATTAGAATTAATTTTATTTGTTTATTAATTATTACTTCTAAAAGTGTATGATTTATTTTGTCCAGAGCAAAAAATGTAACAATATATTGAATAATAAACTTTTTACAAGAAAAATGAGCACAATTTTTATTATTTCATATCTCCTTTAATTAAATACTTTGAAATGCTTTGATTTTGTATTTAATAATCTATTTGCTTGTTTAAAAAATAGTTACACTAACAAATTCAATTTATTGAAAGGTGAAGGGGTGACGGGGCATACTCGACATTTTTTTTTTCAAAGGCAATTTTCAACAATAAATTAAAATTTTCAAGCAAATTTAATGGTACACATTTAAAAAATGTTCCTTTAGGTAAAAAATTGCTTAAGGAAGTTTTGCTAGCGAATTCGGCACCTTGCACTAGTGCGCACTGAGTGCAAACTTTTTCGGTGCCACACATTCGGCTGCCGCCCTCTGCCCCAGTAGAGTGAAATCATCGTATTCGATTGTGTTGCACTACTATCATGCGACTTTTGTATCGTATTCGACGAAAAAAAACTGCCCCGATATAATGCTAAATTCGTATTCGGACAAACAAAGCAAACTGGATGAGGGCAAACTTTATTGCACTGAAATTTTTGGTGGTGCGGTTTGGTGTCACCGAGTATTTAACCACGAAATTTAAAATGGATAAAACAGTATTCGTTATATGGAATTATTGGAAACGAGTAGTAGAATGATGAAATAGAAAATTTAGTTTTAAATCATATAAGGGAGGAAAGACTAAAAGTAAAAAATTATGTGGATGTAGTAAATGAATATTCCGATAGAGAAGTATGTAATTTTACTTGATAATAACTGCCCTTATAAAATGTATATTGCAAAAAATACTTATATATAAATAAATAAATAAATATAATATAAAATAATAAATTATAAGTTATAATAAATATAATAAGTGTAAATATAAATATATATATATATATATATAAATATAATAAATATAATAATTAGTTATAATAGATGTTATATATGTTATAGTTTCAGAGAAACTTTCGACTACAACGCAGCACATATGCAAAATTAAAAAATTTATATGAAGAATCACAATTTTTTTCACAATGCTGCCGATAATATAATTTCAAGTGATCAAAAATTATTAGCATTTTTATGGTAACAAATTATCAAAAAGCAATATGTTTGTTGTACAAATATATGCAATTATAATACTATAAAATAAAATCAGATTTTTTTACATAGTTTTACAATATATAAGAGAGATGATATATTTAAATTACATTTAATTTTTTTCATAAATATTTCTGTATTAAAGGTTTGCAAGTAACAAAGTCAGCATCAGAGACGTTGCTGGCAGATTTAATATGGCAGAATCCACATTTCATAACAACAGTGACAATATTATGGATTTCTTAAATGACATAGCAAAATCAATAATAAAATTTCCTCAGACATTGAAAAAAAAAAAATATCCAGAAAGTTTGAAAGTGTAAGAAAGAAAAATAAATAAATAATATATTTTTAGTGTTGGTGCGTATTGTGTATGTGTGTGTGTACGTGTGTGTACGCACAAATATGTAGTTTTTAATGTTGTATACAGCATTATAGTAAACATTTACTTAAAGTAATATTATAAAAAAAATATTATTTACTTAAAGTAATATTTCTAAAACATTTTTGAAATATTCGGAAATATAATATTATGAAGTAACAATTTAGAAATATGTAGATATAAAATATTATGTAAGAACGTTCATAAGATACACAAAATCAATATTTTACAATGTTAATCTGATATTTCTTATTTATTGAGATCTAATTGTTTATTTTTATTTATAGATAAATGGTTTTCCTGGAATCCTGGGATGTATAGATGGAACATATATCTCAATACGTCCACCTGCTCACAAAATCAAGTCAACATATGTGAATCGGCACGATATGCCATCTTTAACGTTACAGGCAATATGTGATGCGGATAAGATGTTTTTCGATGTTTTTACAGGACCACCCAGTAAAGTGCATGATGCACGTATCTTTAAATTATCATTCATAAGTACTATATTGCCAGAAACATGTGGAGATGAGTGGCATATATTAGGCGATGCTGCCTATCCCCTTTATAACTCCTTACAGAGATTATGGAACTTTGACAGAACAACAAAGAAATTTTAATTACAAGTTCTCTGTTTGTAGAGTAAAAATAGAAAATGTTTTTTGTTTACTAAAAACAAGATTTAGATAGTTAATTAGATTATATTTTAATACAGTTCAACGTAGCTGTAAATTCATTCTAGCTTGCTGTACACTCCATAATTTATGTATTTATTATAAAGATAATTTGGATGATTTCATGGAAGAAGTAGACATTGTAAATATTGAAAATTTTGAAGAAATTAATAGAGATGATAAATAGAATTAAAGGTGAAGAAAAAAGGAATCGGCTATGTCAATTATTGTCATAATTCGATTTTCTAAACTTGTGACGTTTATTACGTTTCATTTTACATAAATTTGTGTTTAACTCTATAATCTATAATCTCTATAATCTAATAAGAAGTATAATAATAGCATAGTATAGCAAAAATATTTATTTTATTTTTATATTTTTAAGTATATTAAACAAAGTATTTGCACATATTTTTGCATAAATTAAATATTACATAGTAAACATAACTTTCAGCTATTAGAATTATTATTGCATGTTTAGTATTATTGCGTTATACATAAGTCATAATATTAAGGAGTTTTTACGATACTGTCTTTCAAAAACTTCCTATTATTGTGTTACAATATATGATAAAATGTAGTATAATAATATACATATACGTTACTATAATTATGTTTATCATCAACAAATACAAATATATTATCTTTCATGAATACTTTTTTTCAACATTACAAAATAATATACGTAATCAGAATTATAAAATAATATGTAATTAATACTGCAAAATAATAAGTAATTAACATTACAAAATGAGTAATTATCTTTTTTATGAATTATTATTTTCTTTTTCAAAAAAACTTTTTAATAATTTCATTTTTTCTTCATGCCTTTCTTGTCTTTTAGCCTCTTTTTCGTTATGAATCTTTAATAAAGTCTGTGCTAAACTTGAATCTTTATTATTTTTTTAACGTTAGATGTTTGTGGAGTATCTTTAACATTAATCACAACTTTGTTTGCACTTTGTAATATTTCTGGTTGTACATTATCATCTATAGCAGCAATCTTTTTTATTTCATTTTCAAAATTTACTTTCATTCTTTTTGACCCAGAAGTGGAATTATTTTTATCAGAAACGCGTTTTCTTTTAAGTATAGTTTTGTAGCGATTTTCGCATTGAATATATGTTTTTTTAATACCAAGAGTTGCTTTTAAATCTTCTGCTATTTGTTGTTACATTGCTTTTTTATTTTTAAACTTCTTCATCGGACCTTACTAATTCCAAGTAGGTTGGCGGTATTTAAAAAATTGAAGGTGACCTTTACGTGACCTTCAAGCAACTATTTAAGGTGAAACTAATGACACCATCTTATGTACCCCTTGGAACCATACAACTTTGGTCTGGAACATTTTTCTCTAAAATGTTGCGTTTACGAATAAATCGGGTGATACGGGTGGTCTGAGACAGCCGGTACATATAATATACCTATATATATATATATATATATATATATATATATACCGGGTGGAGAAAAAGTCCGGAACCGGTGAAATATCTCGAAAACAAGACATTTTAGGAAAAAACGTTTTATACAAAAGTTGTTTGGCTCAAAGGGGCACATAAGATGGTGCCACCTTGGATCGTCGTTTAAAGCTTACGTGAACAACACCTTTAATTTCTTAAATGGAAACCCCTATTTTTCAATGCATATTCTTGTAGCTAATCTCGAGAGCTTTTCAAAATACTATAATAAAGTATTTTTTTATTAAGAAGTTTTGGAATTATAAGGCTTAAAAGTTCTAGTATTTTGACATAAAATACAAAGTATCTTGTAAAACATTAAGTTTTTGGTAATGTTACCTTAACACTTATGCACAGAATAATGAGACGAATCAATTGGTGTAAAAAAGGCATATTTCCTTTAAGAAAAAATATGTAATTTGCAACATGCATTTGCATACTTTTTCTTAAAAGCAACTATGCCTTTTTTATACCAATTGATTTGTCTCATTATTTTGTACATAAAAGTGTTAAAGTAAAATTACCGAAAACTTAATGTTTTACAAGATATTTTGTATTTTATGTCAAAATACTATAGAACTTTCAAGCCTTATAATTCCAAAAGTTCTTAATGAAAAAATACTTTATTATAGTGTTTTGAAAAGCTCTCAAGATTAGCTACAAGAATATGCATTGAAATATAGAGGTTTTCATTTAAGAAATTAAAGGTGTCGTTCACGTGAGCTTTAAACGACCATCCAAGGTGAAACCAATGGCACCACCTTATATGCTCCTTCGAGCCAAACAACTTTTGTATAAAACGTTTTTTCCTAAAATGTCTTGTTTTCGAGATATTTCACCGGTTCCGGACTTTTTCCCCACCCGGTATATATATACGAACTTGTAAAGCGCGCCACGAACCATGTGACAACTCGTCTCGCGTGAAAAGTATATGTGTGAACTATTTCGACATATATATTAGTCATTTATGCCTTCTAATACTTAAAATAACTGCTATATTTTTCAAACTTTTTTTGTTTATAACTTTTTAATAAACAATGACCGCTAAAACCTTCTGAAGGTCACTCAGGAGGGTGACCTTGACAACATATGTCAAGGTCAAAGTAATTCGAGCTGTGTTAATTATTGTAAATAATTACCAATAATTTATATAGTATTATAGATTTGATGTTGTTAAATATCCTTCGTAAAATGTCTTTTATAAACGCACTAAATGTACTTTGGTTTATTATATTTGATATAGAGCGAATAAATTTTTGAAATTGAATATATAATACTTTGTAGACATTATGGAATAGTATTATTTGCTAATAGTATACTTAAATTTCAATATAAATTTTTATTATAATCGTTGATAGACTTTGAAGAAAAGACATGAAATAATGGCGTCGCTTTGTAGTAAAAAGCTTTATCTCTAAACAGTAGTTTTTACTATCTATAGAATAAAAATTGTATTTTTGTTGAATCTTCAAAATTTAATATTGTTCATAATTTTTTTTATTATCTTATACATTGCATATATTTTCGTCTATTTTAAATAAATTAATTTTTCAAAATATGATGTATGATTTATGAATATTTTGTATCACTTTTGTAGATCACTTATTTTAGTCGCAATATTGAAAAATATTATGTATTTCTATCGTTGTTAAAGAACTTGACGAGGTATAATATATTATAAACACAGGTTCCATATACGTATCGGATTCTTATTATTTTTCACTGTGTATGCTTTACATTTATTTATTATAGTTAGCTGAAACTATTTTTATATTGTGAGTATAAATTAATACATATTCTGTTAACGTTGAAACATCGAAATAATCTGTTTCAAATCAAGCGCAAGAAATATAACTTTTAAAATAAGATTTTATATTATTTTTACGTATTATTATTTCTAAAAATCTTTGGACAATTTTTAATTTTTTGTTATTTTTAAATATTTTTGTAACATTTTGTTTGTATTAATAATTCTAACTATTAGTACAATTTCGAATTTTTGTGATATATATTACACATAATTTACTGCCATCTGATTGGTAGTAAAGTATGTATGTGCTTTATAATGTTCACACTACTGTGTCTCTTTATTTTATATACTATTATATATATTATAATAATTTATTTTTTAGATATCGCTTGATTTAACGACTAGATTAAATTCGATAGACACGTTAGAAGAATTTATGCAGCTTTTTCACGGTGTTCCAGCGAACGAAAAGAGTATCGCGTTTACTAGTAAGTATAATTTGCTACTGCGTTATCTTTATTACGTGCTAAGTGCAAATGCAAATAATGCAATGGCAAATGATAATCTTAAGGAAAACCTGTCATGGAAGAAGGAGTAAATAAAACTTATTACTCTTTGCAAATTCCACTTTATTAAATAGAAATATAAATAAAAACTTATTATTATCAATAACTTATTATTATCATAATTAATTATCAAAAACTAGAAAATACGTCGTCAAAACAAACATTTGGAAATATATTTGATATATTCATCACGTTCCAATGTCGCATAATCACATATTAAATTCTTAAATACAGCTACAATCAAATGCATTACAATTATATATTACGGTTATCGTTGGAAAATTAATAGTTTATGGAGATGTGTGCAAATAAAAGTATGACGATAAGGTCTTTTATCCCCTAAGCTAAATTAAACCGTGGCGCGGTACGTCTTTTGATTGTTCCGTTGTTCATACAAACGCATAGTTATCAATGTAACCTGAGATCATCCCATAATGTGAATCGTATTTATCGTATTTATTGTATTTTATTTTTTACAGCAACAAATGGAAGTAAAAGGGCATGTAAACCCACGACCCATACCAGGTCGACCGCGACGTACTTCCGCTGAAGACAACGAATTTCTCCACAATTTTGATTCAAGCGAACGGATTCCGGTCAGCACAACAGACGGTAGTGGAAAATAATTTTAATTGTTCCGCGGAAACTGTTCGGCGTATATGGCGAGAACAGGGATATCACCGTCGTATCTCTGCTCAAAAGCAAACTCTAACGGAAAATCACAAAAACCAACGGATAGCTTTTGCCTTAGAACATTTGCCTTGGGAGAATGAATGGAAGAATACTATTTTCTCTGGTGAAAAAGTATTCTCAACGGATGAATTTAGACGTGTGACATTGTGGAGAACAAAAGGCACGAGGTACGATGAGAATAATGTGTATTTCCGCTAACGAAGTGGCCGCATCACATTAGTGTTTTAAGGGTGCATGACCTCGCGCGGCCCTGGACCGTTGGTACGCACCACACCACGTATGAACGGTGAGGAGTATGTGAACATATTGTCTACTGTGATGATGCCGTACGTTGCGGAAACATTTCCTGGTGTACCTCATCGTGTTAATTTTGTTCAAGACAATTCAGGAGTGCATCGATCGAGATTGGTTCAGGATTGGTTGGCCACACAACCCAACCTTAAGACGTTGGATTGGTCAGCCAAATCTCCGGATATGAATGTGATCGAAAATCTTTAAGACATAATTGTTCAAGAGTGGATTCCACGAATTCGGCGTACACGCGAGGAACTTGCGCAACACGTTCTTGATGTGTGGGAGGGTTTCCGCGCAAGGCCCGCGTTATTCCAAAACTTAGTGCAATCTATGCCCCAAAGATTAACTGCGGTGATAGAGAACCATGGAAGTGTCACGTGGTATTAATACTACGTGACCTTCCATGGATTATGCATGAATAAATGTTTGATATTGAATGATATTGTAGCTTGAACAATTTCGATGAAATATTATAATAATATAATTTAATAATGTTTCTATATTTTGAAATATAGAAACATTAAATTATAATATAGAATGAATGGAATGAATAAACAAGACATATGATATTTCCTCCCTTTACAACGCACAAAAACGTGAAAAGCTGAGGGACAAACTTGATAAGCGCATTAAATGCGATAACAATAACAATGTACAGGAAGATATAGAAGAACAATGGCAGAACATTAAAAGCAATATTCACGCGGCCGCCGAAGAGGTGTTAGAATACAGAAGAAAAGAAGCCAGGAAGGAGTGGATGACGCCCGAAATTCTCGACATGATGGAAGAGAGAAGGCACGCTAAGGAAGATACACAAAACTACAACCGGATACACCGAAATATTTGTCATAAGATTAGAGAACAAAAAACTCATGGTTGACGAATCAATGTAGAGAAGCCGAAGAACTGCAGCATGCAAAACATGATGACTTCCACTTCCACAAAAAATTAAAAGAGATTACCAATACCTTTAAAAGAACAAGCAGTACAAAAATTACAAAGGACAACAAGATTTTAATAGACCCTCAAGATATTAGCAGAGTGTGGAAGGAATATATACAAAATTTGTTTGATGACATACGATCGGCGGCTCCAGGTGAGGCATCTAATGACGCATCTGGTCCACCAATACTGGAGTCAGAGGTGGTCTATGCGCTCTCAACACTTAGAAACAGGAAATCACCAGGAGAGGATAACATACACGCGGAGGTGCTTAAACTAGTAAACACCAAAAACTTTGCCAACTATTCAATGCGATCTACGACACCGGCAACATTCCCGCTGATTGGCTAACCAGTACCTTCGTTGCTATACCAAAGAAACTTAACGCGAAAAAATGCGAGGAATATCGACTTATCAGCCTTATGAGCCATGCACTTAAAGCATTCCTAAAGATAATTTACAAGAGGATATACGGCAAATGTGAAGAGAACTCAGGCGACACACAGTTCGGTTTCAAGAATGGATTAGGCACAAGGGAAGCTCTATGTTGTATGCAACTACTTGTACAAAAATGCTATGATCAACGAAAAGATGTATTTATATGCTTCATTGATTATCAAAAGGCATTTGATAACGTACGACATGTCCAATTACTACCGATCTTGCAGGAAATAGGCATTGACGAGAAGGAAATTCGACTAATCCACAGACTATACTGGAACCAAACAGCTAAACTTAAATTGAGCAACGGGTCGCAAACAAACAGCATAAGAATCGCCATAGGGGACCGTCAAGGATGCTTACTCTCACCGCTTCTATTTAATATATATGTGGAGAGAATATTTCGGCTCGCACTCCAAGAACAAACAGCAGGAATAAAAGTAAATGGCATCCCTATTAATAATCTCAGATACGCAGACGACACGGCAATATTAGCTGAAAGTACCCAGGATCTACAAACAACCTTGAACGCCATCAATAAGGTAGGAAAGGAATATGGACTCAAAATCAACATAAGCAAGACAAAAATATAATGATAGTCGGCCGACAGTCCCACGAAAATAACAACCTCTATATAGACGGTCAACCGATTGAAAGAATAAACAAATTCAAATATCTAGGTACCACACTTAACGACAAGTGGGACAGCGATGGAGAAGTTAAAATAAGAGTGGCAATGGCCAGAAGTACTTTTACTAGATTTAATAAGTACCTCCTGAGACAGGAAGTGCCCTTGGCCCTCAGACTACGAGTAATCAGATGCTATGGCCAATACTGCTATACGGAGTGGAAACCTGGTCACTCAAGGTTAAATCCCTCAACAGAATAGAAGCCTTTGAAATGTGGACGCTAAGAAGGCTCTTAAGAATAAGCTGGACAAAACATACATCCAATGAAGAGGTATTGCATCGGGCCAACACCCATCGGCAACTACTAGATCTAGTCAAACAAAGGAAAACATCATACCTAGGACACATATACTACGGGGACCCAAATACGATCTTCTCTAAATCATTCTCACCGGAAAGATTGAGGGGAGAAGAGGCCCGGGCCGCAAGCAGCATTCATGGCTTCGCAACATTAGGAACTGGCGCAACATTTCAGATGCTGCCACTTTATTTAGACGTGCAGAAGAAGGCACACTACGCATTACGCAGTGAATACGTGAACACCTACACGCTACATTAAGCGTACAGCACTACAAGAAGAAGAAGAAAAAATGAATAAATGAATGAAGGAATGAATAAATATTGAATGAGAGCGTTATAAGGTAAAAGCTATCCGAGGTAATTTTAAAGATGCCAATTTATACTTTTTTTAATTTCCACTATCGTTGTCATGATCGGTCTCCTATATATATTTAAGACAAGTTCTCACTTCAGGTAAGACACCGTACCTGAAACATATTACTCTTTGAGTAAATTATATACTTTTTAAAATTCAAAATATAAAAAGTTTATAAATAATATTAAATTGAGCTTATTTTTCTTCTTTTTATAGAGTATACCAGGCAATCATACCTATATGACTGCCTCTTCCTTTCACGGCCACTTACCTTCCTTCGAGCATCGAGCGCATCCAACGTCCGCGTTGATGCTCGCTATCGGCACGGGTGGATTTCCGAGCGGGCGAACACCGTCTCGTGCACCGTCGCGTCGTCCTCTCCAACGTCGTCGTCGTCGTCGTCGTCGTCGTCGTCGTCGTCGTCGTCGTCGTCGTCGTCGTCGTCGTCGTCGTCGTCGTCGTCGTCGTCGGTGCCGTTCGTCCGAATGTCTTGGTCTTCATATAACATTCCTTGGATATTATTATAATATTAAAATATTTATACAAAATTTTTTATATAAACAAAGATTTTATTTAATAAAAATAATAAAATTTATAATTTTTTTATGTTCTCACATATCCTTTACATTGATTAATAGACAATATTTATAACCATTTGTAACATTAATTTTAGAACCATTATTTATTAAATATTTATAAATTGTTTTTAAATTTTTTAATTATTAAATTAAAAATAGTTTATTTATTTGATAATTTATTCCCGAAAATTTAAAATATTTTTATAACATTAAATAATATTATTTTATACAGGGGAGACCGGGGCGAAGTCGTCATCGTGGCGAAGTCGTTTTTGCAATTATCTCGAAATCTGTGTTGTGTGAACTTGCCATTAATACTGTAAACGCGGCTTATGGTGCCCACATGACCAACGGAGTCTAATGAGGTTACGTGCCATGTTTGGATTCTTATCGAGGCAAACGTGTTTTGGCAGGTCGAAAGTAAAATTTCTTCCGCGTCGAAAGTTTGTAATATCTTAAGTATTATTGTCTCTCCGAATCTCAAAGTAAGTGATTCTAAAGAGTAATGCATGCTGAACACGAATCTAGTGCAGTTTTTTTATTTTCATTGATTTCTAATATTTTATGAGCGACCAAACCTAAAACTTGTGTTCAGGGCGAAGTCGTCGCCAAGCCATCAGGGCGGACTCGTCACTGTGACGACTTCGCCCCGGTAGTTTCACTCTATTTTTCGTTGCAAATGCGTCATTGTATTTCTCAACTGCAGGAAAATGGTACGCACGTACCATCGCAAAACGGCTGCCGTCGACAAGGAGCAGCTTAAGAAGGTAGTTCTTGCGTAAATAAAGATATAGTAGATATAGTCCAGTCGGCACGTCGTTAAAAATGACAAATAAATCGACTAATTAGGACAAAGCTGCAAAAAAATTTTAATCGCTTTATTTGGGTGTCAGTAATGACATACTAAGGGTGCGTTCGGGGAGCGCGCTATTAGCACTATTGCATCATTCTATCTTTATCGCTCATCAAGTGTAGAACAAGGATAGAATAAGCAAATAGCGCTAATAGCGCGCTCCCCGAACGCAGCCTAAGTTTTCGACCTCCCCCGTAGTGTGCTTCGGCCGCCATCTTGGAAGAAAAGGGTGAAAAATCGGTTTTTTGCAAATATCTTGGTCTTTTATAACCAATAGTTTTGGCGCTAGAGCCGGGAAAAGTAGGATACTTTTTGTAACAAACGGTTTCAGCGACTTTATCTCGCCGTATCTCACTTCTCAGAGGCTGTAGTATACTTTTGAACTCGTTTCCTCACCACCTTGCGGTAGAGTTAGTGGCGCGTTTTTTTTTATATGGTGTCCGCTGTAGGCCTAATCCACTAAGTTTATTAATTATTAAGATTGTGTGTGAGTGAAAGGAGATGTAAAAATCGATTGTCACAATGCTTACGAAATAGGAATGTCTTCAATGTTACAAATTATTGTCAATCATTTTTGTGATATTAAATTTCAAAAAAAAAACGAGTTATTCCTCTCCGAGCAGCAAATTCATCAATAAAAATTGAAGACGAAATCGTTCCAATTGATCCAACCATACTTTTTCAAAAAATTTTGTTGGCTAAAAAATCTGATCAATATTGCCAACAATATTTGTGGTTCGAACTGGCTCCCTTTCCTCTCTCATTTTTCAATGAATTAGGGATGCGAAAGACAAAGAAATCGAGTTTGTACGAAGCATTTTCTCCTGTGACTAATGTCATTAATTTCGAAAATTTCGTGCACGTATAGACAGTGGATATTTTCTTCGTCGAATTGTATGGCGTCAACAAGAAACTTTCGCACAAATATTGGATAAATATGTTGATTATGTAAAGAAATATTACAAATTAAAGTTTCGTCATTTTTTATGGATATCCGGATGAAACATGCATTCAAAGCACAAAAAGTGATGAACGTCTCCGACGATCGAACAAACATGTTTCTACGAGCGTACTTTTCAATGAATCTATGATAGTTACCATCTATGATAGTTACCATGCCCCAAGAAAAATTGCTATCAAATGAAAAAAATAAGGATAGACTTATCTCAATGTTGGGCAAAAAATTTCAAACTGCAGGATTTATTATCAAGCAAGCTATTGAAGATGCTGACACTCTTATTGTCAATACTGCGATTGATGCATCGAAGAATTACGATTCCGTAGTAATAGTTGGCGAAGATATTGATCTTTTAGTGTTACTGACAGCCTTAGCATCATCTAAATCTAACATCTATTTCATGAAACCGAGCAAGGGAAAAACAGAGCAGATTTATTCATCTACTTTTTTCCAATATCTGATATTGCTGAGCACATTCTGTTTCTTCACACATTCACTGGTTGTGATACCACTTCAACATTTTTCAGGCAGGGTAAAATAAAATTTATTAAACTGTTCCAAAAAGATAAAAATTTGCAGAATATTTCAAAAATTTTTGGAGATCCGGATGCTCAGCCAGATTTCATTGACATAGCAGGACAAAAATGTATTCTCACTTTATACGGAGCAAAGAGCAATAGTTTTCTGGATGAGTTTCGATTTTCATGCTTCGCCAAATCTGCGTCGAAAGTAATGTTCAACATTGCCTCTATACCACCTACTGAAGCAGCTGCACGTCAACACTCCCTTAAGCTGGATTTTTACGAGCCGCTGAAACCGACCGTTCGAGCGACAAAACGGATCACGTGACGACGTTTGTATGGTACTTGGTATTTGTATCATACAAACGGCGTCACGTGATCCGTTTTGTCGCTCGAACGGTCGGTTTCAGCGGCTCGTGAAAATCCAGCTTTAGAGTCTACCATCAGATTCAGCTGTAGCGCGGAGTTAAAAAAAATCCTCAAGATTGGGGCTAGAAATATACAAGAAACGAATAATAATAAGAGAAATAGGATAGTAACGATAAACAATCAATTTAGTAACAAAGCCATGCGATCCAAGCCTGTCTTTTTTGGCAGCACCATATTAGTTTCTGTATGCATATATACTATATATATACGGGGCATTCTCTGTCAACCGGACACCCCCCTCTGCCCAAAATTTGTGTCGACCGATTGAGGTCAATGAGGGCTCAAATTGTAGGTAATGATATGTAGTTTCGTGTACCGTGTGGCCTTTTTGAGAATTCAAGATGGCTATCAAGGTGTCACGATGATAATCAGAGAAAACAAGATAAAATCAATAAACGACTTTCCGTATGCCACACGATCAAAAAAGCTCTAAAACTATTGATGGGATGGTTTTTGAGGTCGTTGATTAACAACTGAAGTAAAAATTCTAAAATTTAAGATGGCGGATCAAATATCGCGACCAAAACCGCAACGGCACCTTATTATGTTCCGTAAGGCTACTCGAATGGGCACTGGTTACGAATCTGCTACCAAAATTAAAAATTCAAGCAATTTCCGACCAGTTAAAGTAAGACCAAGCGTTGTCCGACTAGTTAAAGACAGAGAGACGACCCAGCCAATTGAGGCGAGACCAAGCGTTGTCCGACCAGTTAAAGCAAGACTGAGGGACGGTCCAGCCGGTTGAGGCGAGACCAAGCGTTGTCCGACCAGTTAAGGCAAGACTGAGGGACGGTCCAGCCGGTTGAGGCGAGACCAAGCGTTGTCCGACCAGTTAAGGCAAGACTGAGGGACGGTCCAGCCGGTTGAGGCGAGACCAAGGGGGTGACACTGAGTCAAATCACGACAATAAAATGGGCCGCATTTTGTTGCCGTCGAAACTAATCCACTAGTTGGCGCTAACAGTCATCTGCTCGGTGTGCTCCGTGGGCTCGTTCCGTGTGCTCGCAGCTCGATCGTGTTGTTACAACCTAAAAAGCTTTTGGTTCATATAATTTGTATTGAACGTTTTGAATATCGCAATAAATCAATTAAATTCGAGTGTGACAATTTGAAGCACATTTTGTCTGTCGTGCATATTTGTTTGCTGTACAATGCCGAGCTGCGTTGTGACCGGCTGTACTTCGGGCTATGGCTCAAACCCAGAACACGTGCATTTTTTTACAATTCCAAAAAATCCGGAAAGTGAAAAATTGTGGAAAACTGCAATTCGGCGAACCGATAGTTTTGTGAAATCCAGTAGAGCAGTGTGTGAGAAACATTTTCGAAAAGAACAGATTATGTGGAAGCGTGAACTTTTGGATCCTACTGGACGAGTCCTCGGCGTAGTGAATTTAATAAAATATGCTTGATAATTTTTAACTTGCCTTTGATAAAAATTTATTTTGTATTGTTATTCCAGACACAGTATAAAATACCACGTCTAATACCAGGCAGTGTTCCCTCTATATTTTCATGGGACGAAGTGATAAAGAGTGACCAGAGTGACAAAGTGATTACGACTGAACCGGCTGAAACACCACCTGCAAAATTTCAAAAGCTGGAATCGAGCAATGAACAAATCGATGTCGACGCAGATGAAACTGTCGTTTCTTCAGTTCAAATCGATAAGGTTTCATCGGTTTCATTCACAGAAGTTTACAATGTTATCCGAACAGGAGAATTGAAAGAGGCTGCAGCAAATACATGCGATGCCAGAGTTCCTATGCGATTGGCAGAACTCTCCACCGGAGAACTGTCTCTTCCATCAAGATGGATAATGCAGAGCATGCAGAGCAGTAAGAGCGAAGGCTCAAAATTATTAATTGTGTTTACTCTTGAAAGTGTTAAAATTGACGAGCATTTCCAAACATTCATATCGAAAGCAGTCACGGTAACAGAAGACTTGTCTGTTGAAATAAATGTATATGGTCAACCCTTGAATCCGATAAATTTTGATGTGCCTTGTCGTGTAACAAGTATAGAATGCTTACAAGATATAATATTCACAATTGATCGTCTTCACATATGCACTGGATGCAACGGATCTGCAGTAGAACAGGAAATGCAACGATTACACTGCCGCACTGTAAAAAAAGATTTTACCGGAAGCTGGCGTCACATTAATTGCATTGGGCTGCTTTCGAATACAACAGTATGTCAATTCTGTCGGACGGCAAAAAAAGTATCGCAAATATATTGCGTAGACTAAATAAATCGAAATCCCAAAAAATCCAAGCAACGACTTTCACAGAAAAAAAAATGCTGTGGTTGAAACTACAGAGCAAATGTCGGAAAGCACTACGAGCGAAACGTCAATCTCGTAAAAAAGTAAAAACATTAAAATCAGAACTTCAAGACATTCGCTCACAAATGACACGTCTCACTACGAGCGACCTCGAAAAGCATGTACAGGATGGTAATATACCTCAAAATCAACTGCATACATTAAGTCAGATCATTGATGCTGCCAAGCGTAAAAACTCCAAAGGCCGTAAATATTCGGAAGAATGGATTTTACTGTGCATGCTTATGCATATGCGATCAGCCTCGGGCTACGAGTTTCTACGATCAAACGAGATACTACCGCTACCTTGTGTGAGAACAATTCGAAGGTATGTTTCTTTCGTAATAGTATAGGCCGATTTGTAATACTTGTGACTTTCTTCAAAATAATGGAGATTAAAATATGTTACAATTACATGGCTTTATTTACAACAATGTTAATTTCAAGATGTTTACAATTATTTACACTTATTTATTAATGTAATTATTTACAATTTAATATGTTTATAAAGGTCCACATATTTATCGATTTTAGATATCTATCAAAAATTGATAGTACCTGTGTGGGTTCGATCCTCAATTCTTTGAGGTATTGAAAGTAGCGCTGAACAAAAAAGAGGAATCGTTGAGGCATGGAATTCTGTTACTGGATGAAATGTTGACACGAGAAAGCGTTAGCGTTGCTACGAAGAACCTAACGTACAAAGGATTAATTGATTTCGGCAGTGGTGAAGAACGATCCACGAAATTTACAGAAAAAGCTGATCACGCCCTAGTAATAATGTATCAGACGTTAAATGATTCATATGTTCAGCCAATAGCAGTATTTGCATCGAAAGGGCCCGTGAAAGGTGATGTGCTCGCAAAGCTCATAATCAAAGCAATTAGTCTCATGGAAAAAATAGGTGCCAAAATTCATGGAGTTGTTAGTGATGGCGCAAGCACGAACCGCAAATTTTGGACAGTACTCGGCGTCAATGCATCAAAAGATAATCTTCGCAATTACTTTGAGCATCCTTTAGTTGAAGGTCGAAAAGTATATGTTTTCTCCGACACTCCACACCTCATGAAGACCATTCGAAATCGTTTATATAACAACAAAGTTTTACAGGTTTGTAAAGTTTATTAGATTAGATAATTAAGTCACATAATTTCGGAATTTCTTCATCAGACATTTTCTATATTACCAAAAAATGTTTAGACTCATTTTTCAGAACCAGTTATAAAATGGGAATACATTGAAAAACTTCATGATGTAGATATCAAAAGTGCAGGCCCCGGACAAGCTCTGTATTGTCCGAAATTATCAAAAAATCATTTTGACCTCAACAATTCACTGAAAATGCGTGTTCGGTTAGCTGTTCAAGTATGAATTTGTATCTTTAAAATCCATTACATCCTAAAAAATGAGTTATTTATTTAATGTTTTATGTAAAAGGTTTTCAGTAACTCTGTTGCCTAAGGACTACGATTTTACAAGGGACGCGAACCAGAATTACAGCAGGATTGTGAACCAACAGCAAATTTTTGCAAATGGATGAACGATATGTTTGACGCTCTTAATCGTACAAACCCAATTGACGGCGTGACACCAGGAAATTCGGACTTCGAGGTGAGCTAAACAAACATTTACGGAGTCAATAACATTTTATTTATATTTAAATAAATACTTGCAGGTAATCGAAGAATCATTAAAGAAGTTGGATGCTTGGGAAAAACAAGTACGAGAGAAAAAACTTTCCAATGATCTGTTTTTGACGAAACCAACCGCAGAAGGTCTTAGAGTCACATTAAAATCAATGTTAGATCTTATCACGTATCTTACGGAGCATTGTGGATTTTCGTATGTCTTAACTGGGCGAATAAATCAGGATCCGTTGGAGGTTTGTATGTACACAGGACATCAAGCTTACAAAATTTTAGTATGATGTGTCACCTTTGTGCGAAGGGTGCGAAGTATTACAGGTATAAAAAGATTTGTAATTACGCTATAAAGTACTTTACTTTAAGACAATTTGCAAAAT
Organism: Temnothorax americanus; assembly: GCF_048541705.1. Taxonomy (NCBI): domain Eukaryota; kingdom Metazoa; phylum Arthropoda; class Insecta; order Hymenoptera; family Formicidae; genus Temnothorax; species Temnothorax americanus. Next base: position 230,989 of record NW_027509244.1, on the reverse strand, counting down.
GTTTCTGTTGTTCTCTTTTGCTGCTCTCGTTTTACCGCGATCGTCAATAGCGCTTTTTACATTTTACTCACACTCGTGGCTCAATTTTCTTTTATGTTACGTGTATATCTTTCTTTTCTGAATTTGTCACTGTAGAGGTTTTTTGGCACAATTCGACAAGCTGGCGGTTGTGACGACCATCCTTCAACACCAACGTTCCTGAATATTTATAAAATTCTATCCATGTTTAGTGTTCTGAAACCTCCCAGGACAGGCAATTGTTCGATCACCGTGGACAAACCTGTTACTCCTTTAGTGACCCTTGGCGATTTCAAAGAAATATATAACAATCCTACAAATTCTTCAATCCTTTCAAAAAGTATTAAGGAAAAATTAAATCAAATAGTTCAGCACGAAGATTGGGATATTGAAAATATAATACAGCATGATTACAGCTTGCCCGAAGTAAGAAATTGTACAATGTACTGTTTGACAGCGGATTTGTTAAAACGCATTTGCAACACAGTCAAATGCTTAACATGCAAATATGCTCTTATAAAGCCTGAAGCAAATGGTATTATTCTGCCCGAATCTGTTCTGACACTGTGGCAGCAAAGAGACGGATTGGTACATCCCAACACCAATTTATATCGCTTTGTCCTCTTCCTGGAAAGTCGGTTCGAAAAGTACTGCAGATTTCCGAATGTTTTTGAAGAAATTTTGCAAGAAGTTTATAATTATGATAGTCTCTCATTCCCGTGTCTTGATCACGTTCATGACATTATTTTGCAAATTATTCAGCGCTTTCTTACGATGAGAATGCAGCAATACTGTACTCCCATGAATGCTGATAATAAAAAAATTAATCAGTTAAAAAAGAAAACTTCCAAATTTTGCAAAACGTAACAAAATGTTAATTGTAGGTATTAATTACTAATGTAAGCCAATTGCACGAAAATAAATATATTTTTACAACATTTACACAATTTTGTCATCTTACTGTAATCAATGTCAGTATTTTTAGTTCCTAATCTAATTCTGTTTTTCATCCATATACAGGGTGTTCGATATAAAAGTAACCACCCGAATAGGGGGGGGTAGATTGGGTCAAACTGAAAAGAAAAGTCTCGTACCATTTTGCAAAATTCGCAATAGTTAACGAGTTATTAAATAAAACGTCTGAGCGAATGCGCGCACAAGGAGCGATAGAGGCGGGCCTCGGCGGCTGGCTGGGCTGGCACGGTGCCCGGCGCGCGGCGAGCAGTGGGGGTCGAGAGACGAGCGGCGAGCGGGGCGCGGCGCGGCGCGGCGAACGTCGAGCGACAGATGTTATACACTGCGACGAAAAAGTATTAGAGCCAGCCCATACTAAACTTACGATAATTCCTTCGCGTAAACGGGATTTTCCTTCGCGTAAACGGGATTTTGTAGTAACTTACAATAATTTACTCCGCGTAAACGAGTGAATTATCGTAAGTTACTACAGAAGTAACGCGCTCGCGTAAACGTAGTAACAGTAGGTAGCACACGTATTGGCTATTGCATAGGCATTGCCGTAACGTCTTACGCCTTAGATAATATTAATTAGTTTAGCTTGAATTATGTGTAATAAAAACATTTAATTTTAGTAAATTTAATTATTTTGCATGTCAAAGTTTACGAGGTTTACCACAAGCCTTACTTTAACTTTTGTTTATGTTATAATAACTTTAATGGTGCGTGTCCACCTGCGAGTAAAACTCTCGAGAGTAGCTCTCGAGATTGATTCTCGCAAATGGACATATTTCTAAAGAGTACCTATAACGGAGAATGAATCGCAGCTCTCGGCGAGCGAACTTTTCAAGACCTACTCGCAAATCGACACGACGTTATTTTACTCTCGGAGATCAGCTCGCCAAGCTCGAACGCTGTACGTATTTTGAGAGCTACATGATGACACAAAGGAACTTATTGAATAATGCGGAAATCATGAACCATTGTAGAATACTACTGTGACAGAAATAAAAGTTTTTTTAATTTTTATGTTTTGCGAATAAAGTGCGAAAAATTCATAATTTAAAGAATTAGATAAGAATATTTTTAATACATTCTCTGCTTATTACATGGTCAATAATTAGTAACACTTTAGTTTTACATACTTTGCACGTTTTAATTACAGCGTTGAAATTAAATACATTTTTACATCGCAAATTAAGTACATTAAAAAAAAAATTATTAAATATTTACATGTAAAAATCTAACATCAAGGTATTTCGCAAACTGAAAACTAAATAATAATATCGCACTATGTATTACACTTCACAATTTGTAAGTCTGTAGAAACTTTTAATTGTTGGGAATCTTCAATCTTAAGCTCTCTAATTTAGAGCAGATCCGACACCTGCGATCAATCCATTGCTTGACCCAGAAGGTCTTTTTGTTGTTATTTAACACCCTTTTTCTTTTTAAAATAATGCTAGCCACTATAGTAGCCGCAAGTCTCTTCGTTTACGAGACATTATAATGTCACCACTCTCAGAGATCGACTAAAAAAGTACGTAAGTGGACACAGTTTTGAGAGAATTGTCCGAAAGAATACTCTCTGGATTCTCACGAGATGCTCGCAAGAGTACAATGTTAGAAAAATTACTCTCAAATGGCCAGTGTCAGAATAACTCGAGAGCTACTTTGGAGAGTTTTACTCGCAGGTGGACACGCGCCTTAAAACTCTCGAGAATATCTCTCGAGAGTTATTCTGACACTGTCCATTTGAGAGTAATTTTTCTGACATTGTATTCTCGCGAGCATCTCGCGAGAATCCGAAGAGTATTTTTTCTGAGAGTTCTCTCAAAACCGTATCCACTTACGTATTTTTTTAGTTGATGTCTGAGAGTGGTGACATCATAATGTCGCGTAAACGAAAAAACTTGCGGCTGCTATAGTGACTAGCATTATTTTAAAAAGGAAAAGGGCGATCATGGCGCAGAAAGATATGCGCTGCTCTAACGAGCTAAAGATCCGAGTTCAAATCCGACCGAAAATTGTCCGCGGTTTTTATTTGATCGCCACCTCTCGGAAGGGTTAATGGCAACCCGCCGAGAGTGTATCTCTAAGAAAGCAGAAGCACAGTATATACAGTAGCGCAACTCTCTGTCGGCGCCTTTGAAGTTAGTGTTGTCTAAAATGGAGTGCGCATGCGCGAAATAAGTAAGCGCCCACTAATACCAACTAAACGGCCACGTACAGCAGACACAACTGTTGAGTGTCGTCTTATCGACACGCTACGCTGATTCGTTGGGTCTAAAAGTATAAGAGCCAATCATGTGCTATGCTACTGAGCGGTTTTGCTGAACGCGCCCAACGTCTTTCTCTGAACTTCTTTCTCAATTGCTCTTCCTTTCTCCGCTCTCACTCCACTTTTACATGAAATTAATCTGAATTTAATGAAAATAATGAAAATAAATATTTATTATGTATTAAAAATAAGAAAAAAATTCATAAAAAATTCATAAATGAGAAAAAATAAAATTATATAAATGTGATTGTGCAGATTGAATAATATAAATGTATTGAGGTAAATTACTAGAAAATATAATGTTATATAACATATATTGAACAACCGAAAAGCAAAATATAATATTTTATACATTATACTTATAAGAAAACAATTATAATTATAAAAGATTTAATATAAAATAGTTTTATTACATTAAATGAAATAAATAAATGATTTTTAATTATGCATCCAAAATAAAAATGAGATATATATTCATGCTTAATTTAAAATGCAATAAATGAAATTTTAATTTTAATACAACGATGATATGTTAATATTACATTTTAAAATAATTTTAAGTATATCTCTATACAAAAAGAATATACCCGTAATAAATATAACTGCAATATATTAAAAGTACATGTTTTATTAATAAATATAATAAAGAAACTACATTTTTTATATAAAATAATTTTATTACAATACATAAGAAATTACATATTATGTAGTACCAAATTGTAGTCTTTTTTCTTTTAATTTATTCACTGCTCCATGCTTCAGCTACTCGATCCACCTCAACACAGACCAGAGAAACAGAACAAAAAAATACATTAAATACACTTTATTGTACAATTCTTTCATTGATATGTATCTCAGCTACTCGATCCACCTCGATACAACCCAAAAAAAGAAAAGGGCAATAAAAGTGCAAACTACAATAATTACCGTACAATAATGTAGAACAGAAAATACTTAAAATATAAACAAGGAATCTATAAAATGTAATATTAATAAGCGCCATTTCTTCTCCAAGTTTTTCATTCGTATAACCTTTTGATTATTCCTTGAGGCATGTAAGAACTTAAAAAAAAAAAATTAATTAATTTAATGTATCACTAACAGTATTCATGCCTTTACAAATACACATGCACCATCGCACATACATATATATATACATACATATATATATATATTTAACACACACGAATACATTAATTTATGTAACATACACAATATAAAATTTAATAAGTAACGTAATGTATAAAAGTCTATTAATGCACACTTATTAATACATATATAGTAACGCATAATTTCAACGCACAATATGAACGCATAATATCAAAACACAATATATCAATATTAACGCAACTGAAAAAATTGCACATACATGTTGCCATTAATTAAAAGTAAAATGTAAAACGCAACAATACAATCAATACATTATTAAATACAATATAAGTTAGACAATATAATTTGAAAATAAACAAAATGCAATAAAGAAACACGCAAAGTTATATATAATGTTATTTGCAAGCAAACAAAACATGCAATAAATGAACACACAATACTGGGCAAGTAATATATCACAATCCATTATAAGAATAAAAATCAATAAAACAGTAGCCTCAATAATTAAAATATGCCCGTAACGCATAACTCAACATGACAATTAAACATTATAAGAAGAAAATTTATAAATGGGAAACGTTTAAAAGTTTCCTATTTTTTGTGGTAACCCGTTTGCACGATTTATTATGCAGCGATAATGTATAATATATACGCATACGAAGATATAATTTTATCAAAAATGAAGTAGGGAAATTTGGACATGGCGGTTCAAAAGTTATATTTTGTGTTAATTGGAATAAATAATTGCCAATATTTTTTTGGAAACAATTCTTCTCAAAATTTTTTACAAATATTTCTTCTAATTTATGAATATAATAACAAAAGTCATTACTTGGTATGTTTAATTTCCCAAACAAATTTCCTTCTTCGTTTTCATAGGCTCGAAAAGAACAATATAATGTTGTATTATCTAAGACAGCCGTATTATCATTCATATATTTTGTACATATATCACAAGAATGTATTGCTGTACATCTTTTAATTAAAAATCCGCAAACATATTTAAATGCGTTTTCTTCTGGCAGATCCATTGAACGATATTCATGAGTCGGAATATTTAAAATGTTATGCGCCGATGATGAAGCAGTAAATTCCGAAACAGTGGACTCTTTGTTATTATCTAACGTTCCAATAAGATTTAACATATCATCATTATCAGAAGCACAATTTTGCGTATCCGAATGTTTTAATAATGTTGTACTAAAAAGTTTTTTAAAGGCGCGCTTAAATTGTATAGGTGTCGGATTAAGACAATTACCGCCTTGTTTCCGAACGGAACCAAAAAAATTTTCGACACAATCTTGATTCAATCTACGTGTTCGGAGATATGGAAAATTATGATTTTTTAATGTTTCCCAAAGCTGAATGATGCTATTAATTGTTATCTGCCAGCATTCAAAGCATTTAACTTTTACATATTTACCATTATTATTATTAATAACTACTTTAATACTTTTTATAAGATCTGACATTTCTTGCAAAAACTGCATTTGTTTTTCACTTCCGGTAAAAACTTTTCCATGTTCTTTAGGATTATTTACGGCGGACGAATTTAACATATCGAACAACTTATCAAAATGATCAATTAAATCTATAGTTCCAACGACTTCAGTCGGAAGAAGACCGACAGACATCTGTGTACACATTCCTGCACATACATGGTTACTAAGTACTTGTACGGCATATTTAACTTTCATTCTCATAAAGTTATTTGGGTCCATATGAATTTTTGATAATTTAGGAGCTGCTCTTATCCATTGTTTGACGTCTTGCATATAAAACTGTCTAATATGATCCCACGAAGCTACTTTATTATTAAATTCAAAATTATGTTTTAACAAATTATTTCGGGTTGCTTTTATTAAATGTGGAGTGTCAAAAATGTAAACTAAATTTTCTCCGTTAACTGAAAAAGTTGAATTTTGTGTAGATATTCCTAAATCACGGGACAGTTGTATAAAATTAGAACCCATGTCCGTAACCAATGCATGCACCATAGCACCTGTATTTCTTAATTTAATTATTGTATTAAATATCAGATTTTTTAAAAAGTTCATATGGCATGTAGTTTCTACAAAACAAAAAACAATAGGCACCTTCCAATTACCTGCAATACTACGTGCCATAATAACTAAAGCGCTTCTTGCAGGTTTAGATGATTTTTTATCACCAATGTCTTCGAAACCAATTATTTCATCCCGTGATATATTATAAAATAAATGAGCTTTTAAACTCATTTCATCGGCACATATTATGCAATGACGTTCTACAAGAGGCAACGTATTCAATTTTAATTTAAGTGCTTCAAAAATTTTATCATTTATACCAGGCTCAATATTCCATTTTTGCGTAAATAATTGTAGAGAACGTACAGAAGGCAATGCAATTGAATCTTTCAATTCCCGGTACATTCGTGGACTTAAAAAAAATAATGATAAAGCAAATTTCTTAAATTCGAGATCATATCTTCTGCCACGTTTACATTTTAATTGTGCGTCGACTTGTGCCGCTAATAATCTATTAAATTTTTCCGGTAATAACTTACGGCCTAATTTTATTAGCTGATCGAATTCGTTTTCTTCTTCAACTTTTGTAGCTTTCTTCTTGTTTTCCATACGAAGCCGTCGGATTGTTCCACGCATTACTTTATTTTGCGCCTTTAATTTTTGGAACTTCTCTCGCAATTTCCTTTTTCTTGGGCTATCATCAGACGATTTAGTCGAAACTGCAGGCTTCTTGATAGTGGATGTGCTCCTATAATATATTCCAAACGTTAGATCATAGCACAAAAATTATTTTTAAATATGATATATGTAATTATGTAACTATTTTGCTGTAAGAGACAAAAACAGCAAAATAATATTAAATAAAATCTAAAGTTAAAAAAAATATAAAAATATAAAGTGTTAATAAATAAATTACATATATCCTGACAATTATATTTTATAAGAAAACTTTTATTACATAACAAATAAAGAAAATAAAAATACATGTTTAACTGTAAATTAGTAAAGAAAAACTTACGGTTGAGTTATTTCTACGTCACTGACAATAATTGGGACGATTGTTTGTGAAGTTTCTGCTTTGCTGAAAATATACAATTTTTTTTTTTTTAGCCATTATTGTTAATAAACGTAAACAAGTCTCTTATTAATATAAATTACCTATTATCTTCTTGCACTTGCATTTCTGCAACAGTTGCCTTAGCACATGTATTTCTGCAACAAAAAATATATGTATCATATAATATTTATTATAAAATATAATATTATAACAAATAGAACATTTATATTTAGCATACCTATCTACTTTCTCTTTAACCACATTTTCCTCATTTTGTTGTGTTGTTTGTTCGGGTGCTGTGTTGTCCCTAAAAGATTTTAATTATTTTGTTTTTATATGTTACTTTCACATAATACATAAAAAATAATGTAAATATTGTTAGATATTGTTGCTATTATTTTTTATATACCTTATACCAGTATTATTCAAAAAATTTTATAACTAATTTAATTAAATTAAAATATGTAAAATTAATAATTATTTGTTAGTAAAAACTCACTGTTGTTGAAAACCTGGTCCAAAAAATATAGTGGGTACAGCATCTGGGTGAAGACGAGCCCTAACTTTATTAATTTTGTACCATTTGTTTTCAAAATGCAAATGGCACAAACGACAATTCTGGTGGGCATATTCTGGACCTTTAGGTTCTAGATCCAGCCTTCTACATGCTCGTACCCATTGCAGCCATCTGTAAATGTTGTACCATTTTACCAATGACAAAGTAATGCACACATTACAATTAAAAAAAATGGGTGCAAATTACAAACTTGCACATTGCTTCCTCATTATTACAGGAAGCTTATTTCATTTAATGTATAAATTTAATGTATATGAGAAAACTTTTATTTTATTTAATATATAATTATTAGTATTTATATATATATATATTTTTTTTTTTGGCTTCCTCATAGAAGAAGCTTTGTGAGCAAAGGGTTCTACTTGCACACTTAAAAACTATCAAGAAGCCCGATATCTCAATATTTGCGGAAGTTAGAGCAAATTTACCAAAATTTCTATAACTCCAGAACTAATCAACCAAATCTTAACAAATTATATATGAAATAGGGGTAGAAAAGACTGAAAAATATAATAAAATTAGAAATAGATCAATATCTCCAAATTTGCGGAAATTAAAGCATAAACAAACATTTCTGCAAATTCAAAATTTTATTTTAAAAAAACCCCTTGATTATTAGCAATTTTTATTAATTCTATTATATTCTTCAGTTTTTTCTACCCCTATTTCATATATAATTCGTTAAGATTTGGTTGATTAGTTCTGGAGTTAAAGAAATTTCGGTAAATTTGGCACGTACACACATACATACACACACACACACACACATACATGCATACAGACATTTTTTAAAACTGCAATTTTTCGACGTTTTAGAACATTCTGAACGCATTCAGAAAAACAAAAAAAAATTTTTTTTACGAAAACAAAGCTTCTATGTGAGGAAGCAATATAATTTATATAAAAAATAATAATATTATATAAAGCAATGTGTTATACCTGTCTTGTTCCTTTGGAAATTTAAAAAAATGTCGTTGCACATCAATAAACTTCTTAACGCACTCTGGTACTGCACAGCTTGGCTTTCTTATCGCATTCATTTTTAATTATTATATGCAGCAACACCTGAAACAAAGCTAAGATCAAAGTGCTTCCAAGAGAATTGAAAACTTATATAATATTTATATAGGTTAACTATTCCCTTAGAAAAAATTTCTCTTTTATGTTTCCTTCGCTTTTATCACTTTTATCATTTATTTCACTTTTATCACTTTCTTCACTTTTCTTTACTTCATTCTTTCACTGTCTTTATACTTTGTAAACTCTTTTCACTTTAATCACATAAACGTATTCAGAGTCTGTCAAACACTTCTAACAGCTCTCAATAGCATTCAGTGACTAATTGAGCTAATTCCCTCCAAATTTCTGTTCCAATACAGATAGGCATTTATTTAACTGACCATTTAAATTCTAAGAGGGAGCGAAGCAGAACGGAGAAAAGAAGAGCAATTGAGAAAGAAGTTCAGAGAACGACGTTCAGATGGGGTTAGTGGGCGCTTACTTATTTCGCGCATGCGCACTCAATTTTAGACAACAAGAAATCAGGAGAGTTGCGCTACTGTATATACTGTGGCAGAAGGGAGGCCTCGGATTTTATACAGGCCGAACTTCAGGAGGCTATGGCTTGAACTTGAGCTATAGTGCCGTTGAAACAACAAAAAGACCTTCTGGGTCAAGCAATGGATTGATCGCAGGTGTACATTCGGTGCTGGATCTGCTTTAATTAGAGAGCTTGAGATTGAAGACTCCTAACAATAAAAAGTTTCTGCAGACTTACAAGTTGTGAAGTGTAATACATAGTGCGATATTATTATTTAGTTTTCAGTTTGCGAAATACCTTGATGTTAGATTTTTACATGTAAATATTTAATAATTTTTTTTTTTTAATGTACTTAATTTGCGATGTAAAAATGTATTTAATTTCAACGCTGTAACTAAAACGTGCAAAGTATGTAAAACTAAAGTGTTACTAATTATTGACCATGTAATAAGCAGAGAATGTATTAAAAATATTCTTATCTAATTCTTTAAATTATGAATTTTTCGCACTTTATTCGCAAAACATAAAAATTAAAAAAACTTTTATTTCTGTCACAGTAGTATTCTACAATGGTTCATGATTTCCGCATTATTCAATAAGTTCCTTTGTGTCATCATGTAGCTCTCAAAATACGAACAGCGTTCGAGCTTGGCGAGCTGATCTCCGAGAGTAAAATAACGTCGTGTCAATTTGCGAGTAGGTCTTGAAAAGTTCGCTCGCCGAGAGCTGCGATTCATTCTCCGTTATAGGTACTCTTTAGGAATATGTCCATTTGCGAGAATCAATCTCGAGAGCTACTCTCGAGAGTTTTACTCGCAGGTGGACACGCACCATTAAAGTTATTATAACATAAACAAAAGTTAAAGTAAGGCTTGTGGTAAACCTCGTAAACTTTGACATGCAAAATAATTAAATTTACTAAAATTAAATGTTTTTATTACACATAATTCAAGCTAAACTAATTAATATTATCTAAGGCGTAAGACGTTACGGCAATGCCTATGCAATAGCCAATACGTGTGCTACCTACTGTTACTACGTTTACGCGAGCGCGTTACTTCTGTAGTAACTTACGATAATTCACTCGTTTACGCGGAGTAAATTATTGTAAGTTACTACAAAATCCCGTTTACGCGAAGGAAAATCCCGTTTACGCGAAGGAATTATCGTAAGTTTAGTATGGGCTGGCTCTAATACTTTTTCGTCGCAGTGTATAACATCTGTCGCTCGACGTTCGCCGCGCCGCGCCGCGCCCCGCTCGCCGCTCGTCTCTCGACCCCCACCGCTCGCCGCGCGCCGGGCACCGTGCCAGCCCAGCCAGCCGCCGAGGCCCGCCTCTATCGCTCCTTGTGCGCGCATTCGCTCAGACGTTTTATTTAATAACTCGTTAACTATTGCGAATTTTGCAAAATGGTACGAGACTTTTCTTTTCAGTTTGACCCAATCTACCCCCCTATTCGGGTGGTTACTTTAATATCGAACACCCTGTATATATATATATATATATATATATATATATATATATATTGTCACGACTTTTTGCACTCCCGGACCGCTCCGGGACGTGAGCCGGATCAAAAGGACTTAGGAGAGCGGGATGGTTGGCCTCTCCAGTGATTTCCTCGCACCTCCGATACTCCACGAAATGTTCCGAATGTTGGGCGCCAGACGCGTACCTTCGCGTCCACGAAATCGCGAAAACCTAAACGAGACGCAAAACGAAGTGTGGAGGTGCGTGGAATCGGCTAGCTGGACCTAATCACGGGCGGGGTTAATGAAGGGCGGCGCGATACTCGGCGGGGTGACACGTTAATTTCATACTCAGTCAGATAACAAAGAATATAACATTTATTGAGTACTGGTTGTCGAGAAAATAACAACGTTTATCCATCCATTATAACACGCAAGAATACTACACTTAACATCGCTCACGAGAGTGAGGTTCAACGCAAAATGTCGCGAGATAAGGGTACGTCACGCTTGGATTGCGTGAAACCCACGTCCGGAACCGTACGAAAACTCTGTCGCAATAATATCTTAACTTAACGCGAGATATTCATTTAACCAAGCAAGTCGCGATATCGCTAATAATATTGGGCGCCAGGTGTGGAGAAGGCCACACCACCTTTGACTTGAAGTACGCGTCTAATAACCACGGAACGCCAGGATGAACTACGCCAGTAACATCTAAACGCACGAAACGTGTAAGCGCCGGTAATTTCTTAACGCGAATATAGGACGCAACGCAAGTAATACCGGACGCAAAGTTTCTCAACGCGAGAGCACAATTATCAACCCGTAATAACGAGATCCGAACACCAATCAATACGCTAACACCGACGCTCGAACACCAGAATTTCCCGACGCGAAGAAACGGTAACGCAATTGACGAACTACCGGCCCGTATGCGGCCGTACACCAAGGTCGCGAGGACAACGCAATATACTCGCGATATCGAACTCATTAACGCCTATCGCGATCTCCAGGGATCCGCCACAACGCTTGTACCACGGTTCCGCGGCCACGATACCATCCCGAGGCCCTTCGCTCTCGTTATCGATCGCGAAATTACACTCAATCTTAACATACGTTATCCCGAGCGAGAGCGTGTACCGGAGGGCGGTGTCGTGGCTTTACATATCGCGATTTACGGGCAACCTCACCGGGGATACGCCTCCTCCTGGGCTCCTCGCCGTCGCCTTCCACCACGATCCTCGATCCTCCAGACAAATATCGAAATACCCGACTCGGGGTGGCTATCGCGTATCTTACGAAACGTATCTCGCCGACGGACGACCAGAGAGTGAAAACGCTAGACCCGCTCGATTGCGGAATCGATACGGTACCCCTTCCTGAGGGGCGCGCGAGCCAATCGGGCGCGAGCTTGCAAGCCCGCGGTGTCCCGGCGCAGTGCTGTCGATACGAGATCTTTCGGGGGCGTGCAGCGGTCCCTCGGCGGCGTGCGACTCCTCAATTCGGTCCTTAGCAGCGGACGGAATTCGGTTCTCGCCGGTGTGCCTCCGGTTTGACCCTGGGGCGGTGATCAGTCACCCCGTAGGTCGATGTTTTGTAGAGATCATTTGCTGAAGTCGGGTGTTCACCCATGCGCTTGGGGCCCCGCTATCGGCGGCCTCGTCCGTCGCTGCCGCACGTGCCGCCCGCCTGCCGCGCTGCTCTCGCCAGCCCGCGATCTCTGCTGCTTCCGCGTTTGCCACCCCTCCCGGGTCATCGATCGTCCTTGATTTCCCTCGCCACGTACTCCCTCGAAGGTTTGCCGTGGTGTGGGTGAGGTGCCGCGCGTATTACATTGCAAAAAAAAAGAACGTCATCAGAATGTGGAAACGCAATTAATTACGACCCCTGGAGATCTCGCCGTTGCCTCCCTGGTCCGTCCCTGGGCGCGAAATTCCGCGTCTTGTGACGGCGGCGGGGCGCCGCGACGAGGCGGCGAGCCGCAACGTCACAATATATATGGATGAAGATATATATATGGATACGAGCCGCATTTTGACGCCGTCTGAACTAATCCACTATGTGGCGCTGGTAGTCACCTGCTCGGTATATAACTATATGACACTACGGAACGGACCTACCGGACCTACGGACACTACTCTTCGGTGACTGTGTTCTTAATTAATAAATGTGTATATACATATATATATATATATACCAACGGTTTTGTAATCTGAGGAACCAGGTTCGAGTCCACTAGAGCCATGAATCATGGAAAAGTTTTTTTCCGAAAAAACCGCGCCCCTCCGTGCAAGATGCGGAAAAAACTGGGCTCCGTTTTTTGGCAGAGACGTTAAACCGTTGGGCCAAAAGGAGGAAACAGTAAGGTAGTGGATGAATTGGAGGTTAGAGTTAGGTACGTCCCTTCAAAACGCCCTTTAAGGTCCCTTGGGGTATATAAAGTAAAATTCTTTATTCAGTCCCCTAGTCTTGCCTTAACTGGTCGGACAACGCTTGGTCTCGCCTCAACCGTCTGGACCGTCCCTCAGTCTTGCCTTAACTGGTCGGACAACGCTTGGTCTCGCCTCAACCGGTTAGACCGTCCCTCAGTCTTTCTTTAACTGGTCGGACAACGCTTGGTCTCGCCTCAACCGGCTGGACCGTCCCTCAGTCTGGCTTTAACTGATTGGACAACGCTTGGTCTCGCCTCAACCGGCTGGACCGTTCCCCTATCTTGCTTTAACTGGTCGGACAACGCTTGGTCTCGCCTCAACCGGCTGGACCGTCCCTCAGTCTTGCCTTAACTGGTCGGACAACGCTTGGTCTTGCCTCAACCGGTTGGACCGTCCCTCAGTCTTGCCTTAACTGGTCGGACAACGCTTAGTCTTACTTTAACTGGTCGGAAATTGCTTGAATTTTCAATTTTGGTAGCAGATTTGTAACCAATGCCCATTCGAGCAGCCTTACGGAACATAGAAATGTGCCGTTGCGGTTTTGGTCGTTATATTTGATCCGCCATCTTGAATTTTAAAATTTTTACTTCAGTTCGTAATCAATAACCTCAAAAACCATCCCATCAATAGTTTTAGAGCTTCTTTGATTGATCGTGTGGCATACGAAAAGTCGTTTACTGATTTTTTTTCTTGTTTTCTCTGATTATCATCGTGAAACCTTGATAGCCATCTTGAATTCTCAAAAAGGCCACACGGTACACGAAACTACATATCATTACCTACAATTTGAGCCCTTATTGACCTCAATCAGTCGACACAAATTTTGGGCAGAAGGGGGTGTCCGGTTGACAAAGAATGCCCTATTATACATATAAATTTTTCCACTGCGCGCCGATTAAATTTTCGGACTTAAAATTAAGTAATTGTTTAGAATTAAAAACCCCTTTCCTCCTCGGAGTTAAATCAACTCGATTTAATTATCTAAAAACTGTAAAGAAATTTATTGCGAAAAATATGACCTCAGCCAGGGTTCGAACCTGGAACCTCCCTCATTCCGTGTAGGGCGTCGTACCAATTCGACCACCGAGGCATGTGGTAATATTCATCGCAATAACTGGTTAATAATAGTTTGAGACGTTTTTTTCAGACGACGTGAATATATAATAATAAGAGAAATAGGATTGTAACGATTAACAATGAATTTAGTAACAAAGCCATGCGATCCAAGCCTAGGTCTTTTTTGGCAGCACCATATTGGTTTCTGTTTGCGTATATACTATATGTTTGGCGCTCACCAAACTGTAGTTAGATGCATGTATTGTTTAGTCTCATTACTCGTTGTACATAATATTCTTGCGTACCTAGTCTTAAGTATTTCGGTGACTCGCGCGAAACGTCGGCGGATCGCGATCAACGCGGAATCGATAATCGCGCGACTCACCAATCGGTGCTGCCCTCGCTCACCCCACGAGGGCACCCGCCTGAAGAACAAGTACTCGCTCGCGACACTGTTCCAGCGCCGCGAGCCCTCAGCACTCATTGTTACGCCGGCTCATCGTTACGACGTCTGATCGTTACGACGTCTCGGAGCACGGAGAGATTAACGGAGCGCAGATAGAGTATCGGAGCAGAGAGACTTGTGCTAATATTCGGAGTCGCGAGATCATCCGCTCGCTCCCGGATAGTGCGGTCGCCCACTTTCTCGGCTTGTCTGTGTGCTGCCTTTACTTGCTTCCTCCTGCTTGCTTGCTGCCTGCCTTAAATTACTGCTGCCTGCCTCGCTTTCGCCTTGCTTGCTGCCCTGCCTGCGTTGCTGCATGAGCCCGATCGCGACCGAGACGAGACCGCCTGGAGTCGACGGCACAACGAACGGTGAGTCGCATTTGTTTAACTTAATTTTCGCTTTGGGGAGACTTTGCACATCCCCCCTGGTCCTTCGAGCTTCGCTTTATCGCAAATCCGGGTACGGCTCTACCGCCCCCCGAGCACTATATATATACATATAAATTTTTCCAAACTACTGCGCGCCTATTAAATTTTCGGACTTAAAACACAGTAATTGTTTAGAATTTAATTGGCGCGCAGTGGTTTGGAAAAATTTATATGTATATATGTTACAGTTAAAACCCGATAATCGTCAAAACCCGAATTTACTGGTAAATTCTAGTTTTAACTAAGCCAGCTTGGCAATTCGCGTTCTAGCTGAAATAATTTAGTCAAAACTAGAATTGACCGAGTGCTTTAGTATATTCGCGTATTAACTGAAAAAATTTAGTTAAAACTAGAATTAACCGACTGCTTTTTATTAAATTCACGGTCTAACGTGTTTCTCTTACAGTCAAAACGCGAAATCTTTTAATCGGCAATGCCATACATACATGTGTTACGCCCAAACACCGAAATCGCTCAGTGAGCGAAAAAAACATCCACAACGCGATGTGTGCATTTGAGAAACGTCCACGACGCGTTCTGCATAACTTGCATGTACTTTAAGTTATGAAGCGAGGTCCACGCTGCCTACCGGCGGAGGTGGATGCGGGAGGGGGGTCCGAAGGCCCCTCCTTGCATCTCCTGCGCGCGCGCGCGTGTGTGTGTGAATGACGCGCTTTAAAAGTATTTAAGTGTTTAAAGCACGTCAACTAACCTATGTAGGTTAGTGACGCGCTTTAAAAGTATTTAACTGTTTAAAGCGTGTCACTAACTTACATAGGTTGGTTGACGCGTTTTAAAAGTATTTAACTGTTTAAAACGCGTAACTAACCTACATAGGTTAGTTGACGCGCTTTAAACACTTAAATACTTTTAAAGGGCGTCACACACACACACACACACACACACACACACACACACACACACACACACACACACACACACACACACACACGCGCGCGCGCGGGGGGGGGTGCAAGGGGGGCTTTCGTCTTCCCTCCCGCACCCACCTCCACCGGTAGGCAGCGTGGACCTTGCTTTATAACTTAAAGTACATGCAAGTTATGCAGAATGCGTCGTGGACGTTTCTCAAATGCACACATCGCGTTGTGGATGATCAGCACCGTCCACAACGCGTCGTGGACGTTTCTTAAATGCACACATCGCGTTGTGGACGATCAGCACCGTCCACAACTGTACTGACTTGCACGACTGCACGTATTAGACAATTGACAAGCGCGCCGGCGACACGTTAGAACGCGAATTCACTAAGAGAGCAATCAGTTAATTCTAGTTTTAACTAAATTATTTTAGTTAAAACGCGAATTTACTAAAGCAGTCAGTTAATTCTAGCTTCAACTGAATTATTTTAGTTAAAACGCGAATGTACTAAAGCATTCGGTCAATTCTAGTTTTAACTAAATTCTTTCAGTTAGAACGCGAATTACCGAAAGGGCTTAGTTAAAACTAGAATTTACCAGTAAATTCGGGTTTTTTAACGGATTTCGGGTTTTAACTGTAACATATATATATGTATAGTATATATACTGTGACGTTGCGGCCCGCCGCTTCGTGGCAGCGCCCCGCCGCCGTCCCAAGGCGCGGAATTTTGCGCCCAGGGACGAGCCAGAGAGGCGACGACGAGATCTCCAGAGGCCAAAAATCGATATCGTTTCCGCGTTTTGACTATTCTCTTATTTTCATGTGTAATCATAATGCGCGCGGCGCCTCACCCACACCACGGCGAGTCTTCGAGGGAGTACCGATAACGAGAGGGGTCCGGGAGGACCAAGGACCGAGGAGGGGTGGCGAGAGCGGGAGCTACCTGGATCGCGGGCGGCGAGAGCAACGCGGCAGGCGTGCGGCGAATGAGGCAGCGATGGGCAAGGCCGCCGATAGCGGGGCCCCAAGCGCCTGGGGAAAACCCGGCCTCAGCAAGTTACCTCCACGCAATACCGGCCCGCGGGGTGGCTGGCCACCGCCCCGGGGTCAAATCGGAGGCACACCGGCCAGAACAAAGTCCAGTCTGCTGCCCAGGGACAAATTGGAGGAATCGCGACGCCGCCGAGGGACCGTTGCGCGTCCCCAAAGGATCCACCTTACGACGATCCTGCGTTAGAATATCGCGCGAGCTTGCAAGCTCGCTCTCGATTGGTTGGCGCGCCCCTACGGAAGGGGGTGCCGCATCGATTCTGTTATCGAGCGGATCTAGCGAGACACTCTCTGGTCGTCCGTCGGCGAGTGCGAACGTTCTCTTTAAGATACGCGATAGCCACCCCGAGTCGGGAAAATCGGTTACGCTGCGACGATCCTCCGTACGAGGTGACGGCGAGGAGCCCTACGAGGAGACATCACATCGGTGAGGTTGCCCGCAGTATTTAATATCGGGATGTAAAGCCACGACGCGACGCCGCCCTCCGGTGCACGCTCCCGTCCGGAAAAACGTTGTAACATCGCGACGCGTACGGTCCCTTGAGACCGCGCATCGAATGGCGATCGACAGCGAGAGCGAAGGGCCTCGGGATGGTATCGTGGCCGCGGAATGGAGATAAAGACGCGATGGCGAGCCTCTGGAGATCGCGATAGATTCGTGGCGAAATCCGTTACTGCGAGTCCATTTCGTATAATGTCCGCGCTCGTGATTGTGTCTCGCGCCTTCCGTGTTCACGGCGTATCGGATTACCCAATATTACTTAGGTTGCATTGTAGCCCGCGTCGGTACATCATTCGCGTTAATCGGCCGTCTGTGAGTGGCTAATTGCCTCAGAGAATCGTGCGTGTTAGGATAGTTATGTTTGGATGCGTTGTTCGGTGATTGCGTGTTATTATTGCTCGCGGTAATCCCGCACATTTTTCCTCGCGTTCCTTCCAGTATTTTGCGCTACGCCGAGTAGCTCGGCGTCTCATTTTTGCGTTCGGAAATCACTGAGGACAGTGTATTGTATTCGCCCGAATGACTGGCGCTACCCTTGGTCATTTCTCGCGTTAGATTAAGTCCGTATTTTCGCGTTTGTTATAGTATTCCGCGTCTCCTCGCGATCGCGCCGAAATTAATCTCGCGTTATTGTGTTGCGTTCGGTCATCATTACGTTGGGACGTGGCTTACGCCACGATCCCTACTTGCGTTAGGCTTAAGATAATTGGCGACAGAATTCTCGTGCGACTCCCGGCGTTGCGTTCACGCGCTCCGAGCGTGAGGTATCGTCCTCTCGCGATCTTTCCTGCGAGATCTTATTTTCTATTTCCGTGATTATTTCATGTTTACTGTTGAGGTTCCATATTAATTGTCAGTTTCGTCATACTGTATCTCTCTGATCTAATCGTCGCGCCTTCTGCGCGTTACTATACGATAACGCAGTACTTCGTTCATTCTCGTGTCCGCGCTACCATTATTTCTTTTTGTTTCATTTCTGACGTCGCGCAATTGATTATATGATTTGTCTGATTAACCAAAGCCGAATCGGCCTTTATTGTTTCACGCGCGAATTTCTAACGAATAAATGTTATTTTGATTTATTAATTGCTTGAGTTCGGGACCTTATTTATGGCGTGTCACCCCGCCGAATATCGCGCCGCCCTTCATCACCCCCGCCCCAGCCCTTAGGTCGAGCTAGCCGATTCCTCGCACATCCGCACGTCTCGCTTTGCGTCTCGTTTTGGGGTTTTCTTTCGCGATTCCGCGGACGCGCGTTGACGCGTCTGGCGCCCAACGGTAAATTCGTTTCGCGAAGTGTCGGAGGTGCGAGGGAATCGTCGGAGAGGCCCGTCATCCCGCTCTCCTTACTCTTTTTGATCCGGCCCACGTCCCGGAGCGGTCCGGGAGTGAAAAAGTCGTGACAATGCATACAAAAACCAATATGGTGCTGCCAAAAAAGACCTAGGCTTGGATCGCATGGCTTTGTTACTAAATTGATACAAGAAATGGTTTATTTCCAGTTCCTTCAATGAAGGAAGCCGCTCCGCAGGATATTTTGAAGATTTTCTGCAAATGCACAAAAGGCTGCAAAGCGAATTGCTGTTGCAGAAAAGCTGGATTGCGATGCTCTGTGACTTGTTTCAACTGTCGAAGTCTGTACACGCCCCGAATAGAACGTGGGCTTATATTGGTGTTAAGGAGACAAGAATTCGATTTCGTTCAGAAAGTTTAGTTGATATATTTATCTCACAGTATTTTCTAAGGTGAAATATCAAGTCATTCGATAGATTATTAAATACGTAAGAATTCAAATAAGTCATAAAGAAGAATTCATAAATATCAGAAATCACATAACTAATAAAGCACATAAATCAGACATAATATAAAGCAGAGTGCATATAATGATTAATGGTCAATTCACTTTACTTTATGTAAGTTTCCTCATGACACTCGTTTGTTTCAAGTTTGTCATTGGGTTTGGAACAAGCTCACGCACGAGCCTGGCCTCTAGATTTAGATGAGGAAAAAACAAATAAAACGAAAATTTGTATGGAGAGAGAAATTGTGTGACGTGATTTATGTAACTAAGAAACTTAGATTGGGCAAAAATATTCAAAGAATACCAACATTTGTTGCATGAGTAAAGGAAACTGCCCTAAAACCTTACCAGTATTCGTACACAAAAAAATACAATTGTAATAGCAAAAGTACGATATGAACAAAATAACTGTACAAATTACACAAAAAAGAAAATGGTTAGTATAGAATAGTCCTTTCTTTCAAAATATGGCAGAATATAGTTTGAGTTCAATGATGTCTCTTTGTCATGTAACCAGGTTCGTTATAAACGGAATTGTAATAATATGTAATCTTATAATTCATCTTGACGTAGTCAAGGTCAAACAAATCATGTAATATCAAAGAAAGGACTATTCCGTTATTCACTCAAATCATTTCAAACATGAAATTCAATGCAAACATAATTCAAACAATCATTGAAATAATGTATCAATCTTTTAGTTTTAATAATAAATAATCTTAATCGGCCTTTTACGATTTATGATAGACTGTTTGTTGTTGAACAAACAATTCACTTCCAGCAAAACCAAGTATTAAGTAAACGAAAATGAACTATAAGAATTTATTGATTTCTTATACGAATAGGTCTTCGGTTTTGATTGACACATTAATTTGACATAAAATAAACGCAATATCAGACAATCAACGATTCGCAGTATAATATAAAGTAATTGAATAAGAGATTTCATTGAAACGCAAGCAAACGGTTATTAAACAATGTTATCACGACGCATGAAATTGCTTAATAGATATTTCGCAAGTAACATATGCTAGTTAAGCAATGAGTGTAACGAATGTACGCACGTTAATGTGAATCTATACAAAGAATATTCACTATCGAATTTGTCATAAAAAAATCAATTACGATTAAACTCGAGATGAAATAAAAGGCGAGGAAGTATTCCTCTTGCTTGCTCTCGTGATTTCTGCAAGCTGTAACCGCAAAGTGTAACCGTGAGAGGATTAAAGATCCCTTGCAGATCTCTCGTGTAACGATAGACGAACGTCTAACGTCCTCACTTGTATAACGATAGACGAATATTTAACGTTCTCTCTAAGATATATTAAAACGGTTACCTCTGAATTGGCGATGTTATCACATCGGATCTTCGAATAATTAATATAGGTCGTATGGACCAATCCAAACCATTTATCCAAGGTTCTGAAATAGCTTCTCATCTCATGCTCATGTAGAAAGGCTTTCTCGAACGTTCCAAAAATGGCTGCCTTCTTCGATCTTTCCACGTGCCGGTACGTCTCACCGGACCGTATCTTAATGGCTTCCTTTCTGCGACGACAGTTGCCTCTGTTATTAGCTGCGTACACGCCTCACCAATTCGTTTGCGATTGCAAAACGATAGACAGATCGCGGTTACTTTCCGACTAGAGTATGTACAATGCTTAACAGCGAAAGAATGACGCAACTAAGTATTTCAATAGAGACCGATTACAAAGTACCGTACAGTACGACCGACGGAAGACGACTGGTCGCTCCCCGGGCTGCGTCAGCTGCGTGCCCCACCCGACATGCTCACGCACGCGCGCGGCATCCCTACGCCTAGCCGCCGCACACTCCTGGGACGCAACGCGGTCGGCGCCTCTTGCGCGCATTCACACGTGGCCTACGCAGAACGCGCGGCCTGACCTACCGCAACACAAAAGCCAAAGATGGCCGCACCGTCACAATTTCTCTCTCTGTCTCTCTCTCTCTCTCTTTCTGTATTTCCTTCAACTTCAAACACATTAAAAGAAAGATTATATTATTGTAGATTTAACTTAAAAGCCAAGAGTTTCATTAAAACCATTGAATGATTTCAAATTAAGTTAATTCCTGAATGTTTCAAAAAGTTGAATTGGCCATTAAAGAAAACAATGTAAATAACCATAAATACAATCATTAATTTAGATAAATGAAATAATGCGTGACTTTGATTTTCAGTTTATTGCATATCGAATGGATGATTGCAGAAATTAATGAGTAACTAATTCTAAATTGTTAATAATTCGCAAGTGAATCCGATATTTCTATCAAGATGTAATTGTTCCAAGTATTATCGTATATACCTCCAAATAGCTTTATCCTGTACTACTGTTTATAAAATGCGTAATATACTACAAAAAGGCGTGATATCCGCACAAAATTACCTTTTTTAAAAAAAGGTAAAAAAAGGCGTCAAGTACACGTATAGTAGTGTATATGTTGTTACCTAAAAAAAAATGAAAGTGGTAGTATTATACCTCGAAAAAACTTAAGTAACAAGTGGTAGACTTTTATATCTCGAAAAATCTCGAAAAAATCTAAGCAGTAAGGTAAACGGCCCAGTTATAGGCACCTTTATAGCAGCGACCCTGATTTTCTATTATTTACGAACGCGATATATTGTTAAACCCCAAACATACTATTTTAACACGTGCATTAAAGCTTTCTGAGTAAGATTCACCTATATTTTTAGTTAAATCATTCAGTTCTAATAAATAAATAATTATTTTTATAATGCTCGTTACTGCCGGCGTTTTTGGCACTATCGAAGTGCTCTGCCGCACTTTATGGCACCAACGGGCCCAATTTTCGGCACTTTGAGACGTCACAGTTACTTAAATTGTCCTGCGTATAATTTTAGCTGTAATAATCAATGTTTAATTACTAATTAGCTCTCTGGAAGGTATTATATTTTGCCAACCTCTATGCAAAAACTACATATAATATAAGATATATGAGATAAAATTAGCTACCTTCGAAGAGTCCAAAGTCTCCATCACTTTTTTCTCTATCTGTGCTTACTCTGTTACAACAGATTTTTTATATATTACATTAAAATACAAAAAATAAGATAGGTGAAAATAAAACACAGAAAACAAACTTTATCTGTAGCGTAAAAAGTGTCAAAATGTGTTGAATAATTAATAAATTTCAAACAAACATAAAAATTCATTAGAATTATTTTTTTCATAAAAAATGTTTTTTATTATAAATTTTCGAGTTACAAGTATCAATAAATCTACCTCAATTTCTAGAATAATAAAGCAAAATTGATGATGCAACATATTACAAACTCTGTGCCAAAAAGTGAAACATAACCTTCATTACGTGACGCACTTCTTGGCATCGGGAATTTAAGGGAAAAACTAACATACAGATAAACTATTACTTATCTAATCGATAATGTGATTCGTGCTGAACATGTTCATATAACCATTATGACGTTTTAATACTTACATAATACTAAAAATCAGCAGTTTGACGTTCGCTACCACTAAGGTGTGTCACCTAGGAATGCCCTTCGGGAGCCACTGAAACGCGCGAGTCGCCCCATTCACTGTCGGTAATTTAAGTATGAAAAATTAAAAAAAAAAGTGTTTATGCAATAATCAACAGTAAAAAACGCTTTTTAATTTGCTTGTAATTTTTTTAATATTTGACGAAAACTTTATTTATTACAAATATAAATGTACCGTCGGTGCCGGAAACTAGGACAGTGCCTGTAACTGGGCCGTTTACCTTAGTATCTTTATTTCCGAAAAATTATAACTCAAGTGATACACGTCACAAAATTATGTTTCCTTATCAAAAAGAAGAGTCGCGCTTCAAGTGATCTATTACAATTACAAAAAAGAAATGATATCTCTTTAAATTAGAGCGCCAATTACAGAGAGAACATGTATATTGCCTCAAAAAATAATTGTTGCACTACTTTGAAAAATCTTTACATTGTGTCAATTAGAAAAGAATGTATGATAACAATTTTATAAGAATAAAAAATTTTATTTAAATTTAACAAGGGAATATAAGATATTTAAATACAAAGTTTACATGTGTATTTTTTAATGGTCACAAAGAATTACAGAGGTAACAGTACAAAATACAAATATTTTATTAAAATATTTAATCCAACGAGGGAATACAATTTGTATTTAAATATAAATTTTATATATGTATTTTTCAATAGAATAAAATATTTAATCACAAAGAATTACAAAGGTAACAGTACAAAATAAAAATATTTTATTAAAATACATAAATTTTTCTTGTAAAAAAACTTGGCGCTGTTAGACCTCGAAATTTTAAATAAATAAATAAATTTATTCTATACTTAATTATAAGCCGCATTATCCGCCGTCCGCGTCGTCACGCACACCCATATCATTCACTCCCACATCCACGCTGATAATCATTTAATATTACTCCCATCGCATTTTTCTCTGAATTATTTTTATTTACTGTTGTCCTTATTTATTTAAAATTTTGACCTAATGGATTAAAAGGAGAGGAAACGAGCGAAAACGAGCGACTGCTCACAATTGCTAGGCTAGCGGAGTATCGGCTGAACGCACCCATTCAGATTTAAAGTTATTAATACACCTAGACACCAAAAACTATGAAGCGCATTATGTGGACCTCGTCATCGGCAACCTGGAACACGTAGACATCGAATTCGAAGTATTATTACACCTAGACACCAAAAACTACCGAGCGCGCTATCTGGACCTCGTCATCAGCAACCTGGGACACCTAAACATCGAATTCAAGGTATTAATACACGTAGACACCGAAAACTACGGAGCTCACTATCTAGACATCGTCATCGGCAACCTGGAACACTTAGACATCGCATTCAACGTATTATTACACCTGGACACCGAAAACTACGAAGCGCACTATGTGGACCTCGTCATCGGCAACCTGAGACACGTAGACATTGAATTCAACGTATTCTTACACCTGGACCGGAAAACTACGGAGCTCACTATCTAGACATCGTCATCGGCAACCTAGAACACTTAGACATCGCATTCAACGTATTATTACACCTGGACACCGAAAACTACGAAGCGCACTATGTGGACCTCGTCATCGGCAACCTGAGACACGTAGACATTGAATTCAACGTACTGTTACACCTGCGCCCCGAAAACAGCGAAGCACACTATGTGGACCTCGTCATCGGCAACCTGGGACACCTAGACATCGAATTCAACGTACGATTACATCTGGACACCGAAAACTATGAAGCGCACTATCTGGGTCCCGTCATCGGCAACCTGGGACACGTGGACATCGAATTCAAGGTATTAATACACGTAGACACCGAAAACTACGGAGCGCACTATGTGGACCTTGTCATCGGCAACCTGGGACACCTAGACATCGAATTCAACGTACGATTACACCTGGACACCAAAAACTATGAAGCGCACTATTTGGATCCCGTCATCGGCAACCTGGAACACGTGGACATCGAATTCAACGTATTATTACACCTGGACACCGAAAACTATGAAGCGCACTATGTGGACTTCGTCATCGGCAACCTGTGACACTAGACATCGAATTCAAGGTATTAATACACGTAGACACCGAAAACTACGGAGCGCACTATGAGGACCTCGTCATCGGCAACCTGGGACACGTAGACATCGAATTCAACGTGTTATTACACCTGGACACCGAAAACTATGAAGCGCACTATCTAGACCTCGTCATCGGCAACCTGGGATACCTAGACATCGAATTCAAGCTTAATTCATAAGAATCGACTTAAAAATTCCCTAGCGGCATTTTCTGCCAAGCGTAGAGAATCTTCTTTTCCGTTAACTCAATATATATTTATATATATATACCTAATTTTTTTTTTACCTAAATAGAAATCTTCCTTCTGACCGATTAAGTCTATCGACCTAATTTCGAAATACGCGCGCGATATCGAAACTGGCGATACCTGCGCCGCCAGCGTCGAAAAAGTGAAAGTGACGTTTCTGATTATGACGTCATCATATCAGACGTCGGCGTTAGAAGTAGAAGTATCTTAATAAAAAATTTTCACATTTGGACTTTGGGTCGCAATATCTCCGCTCGTAGGGCACGTAGCGGAATATTATGAGAGAAACCCCCCCCTAATTGGACCCCAAGCTATCGATCAAGCCTACTTAGAACTTGATCCGTTCACTCGTTATCGAGATCTCAACATCTCGGGTACTCGCAACCCGTCGCGTCGCGTAAAAGAGTCCACGGTCGGTCTCGCTCCGCGTGTACTTGGCGCGAGACACTACCGTGTCTCTTGATATTAAGAAAAGAAATGGAATTGGATCAAGTAAACGCATGAATCCATGTAATCATTGAATAATATCATATAACACGCATTGCAGATATATCATATTGCAACTCAGCAACATCGTATTCGTCAAATTATGAATTGAACGAAAGTATCGCTCGAAATATATTCGTTAAATTTGATGAGAAACCGTTCGCATTACGGTCGCAATATATTTACTTGAATGAAAAGAAATCTTATTGAATACGGTAGAATCGTTATTGAATTATAGAGTTAGCGCAATTTAATACAGAACGAAAGTAATATTTATACAGAAAATAAAGCCGTTACGGATAGAAGACACCGTTTTCTGCTACTGATATAAGATACAGTAGATTTACGTTAAGGTGCGAATTCATGGGACGCTCGTTTCAGCGTATCGCGAGATCACGTGATTTCGATCTGACGCTAGCGTCAAGCAAAGAAAGCTGGATTTTTTCAGTTTTAAGCGTCAAAGCCAAAGCAGCGCGAAGACGCCAACATTTTGACGCTGTTTTCCTTTTCATGAATTTCAATTGACGCCGGCGTCAATTGTGGTCATGCGACTTTTTTGCCGCTGAAAATGAGCGTCGAGCGTCAGCATGAAAAGGCACCTTTACTGATAGAAGGAACAGTACATTGACGCGTGGTTGCAACCATAGAAGAATTTGAGTACTCAAAAGCAAGAGAAGAACTCTTCTCATCCGGCCTCACCGATAATATCGCGAAGGCTCGGAGATGGGATCGAAATGCTCTGCACATGTAACGAGCTCAATTCAAGTAATCTCCATCCAAAGTAATGAAAGCTCCCGAATGTTCTGGAATTAGATCGCACTTTAGCCATTGAAAGTGATCCATGATTCTATTTACTCAGAACAACGAGAGTTACCTTTGTCGGGACTTCCACTTCTTGTGGAAGTATTCTCCATACAGGAGGACTGCGACCTTTGTCTTATGAAGCAGATAATAAACGTTTACGGCCTCTGAATTGCCGTCGTCTTTTGGCTTGGCTGCAATGGCGGACATCTATCCCTTGCAAAATGAACGGTGTATGCCTCTCCTTTCCGTTCGTCTCGTGTACGTGTACATATACGTAGACTGAATCTAGCCTCTATATAAGCCTCCTCTTGAAGAATGAATACCGAGCACAATTGTAAACCGGTATACTAAATCAGTGTATCTGATTACGCAAAGCAAAAGGCCACGAATACGCGTGATTCTACACGCGCGACTTGTTACAACAAGAGACTGATGCGTGTAATGGACGCGTTCTCGCTCGAGAACAATCTCGCTTCCGCAAAGAAGCCAGAAGTCGGGTCACAGTATATACTGTGGTCGAGTGGCGCTACATCGCCGCATGGTTGCGCCGCTGCGCGCGCGCAACGCATTCTATGTATGTCACTATGGGCACAGTATATACAGTAGCGCAACTCTCGGTCGGCACCTTTGATGTTAGTGTTGGCCAAAATGGAGTGCGCATGCGCGAAATAAAGCAGTATTCTGTCTCACTTCTCTCTTCGTCATCTCTTTCTTTCCTACACGTTAGCCCATATTGAGGTTAGTTTAACGCAGTTGGCGCGAGATACAACTATGTCTGTTCCCAGCAAACACAGAATACACCTATTACTACGTTTACGCGAGCGTTACTTCTGTAGTAACTTACGATAATTCGTTCGCGTAAACGGGATTTTGTAGTAACTTACGATAATTTACTCCGCGTAAACGGGTAAATTATCGTAAGTTACTATATACAGAAGTAACGCTCGCGTAAACGTAGTATATGATAGCAAATTGTCGCCAAGATGGCATTAAATTTGGAATTTGATGCCATCTTGGCGACAATTTGCTATCAAACGTGTATTCTGTGTTTGCTGGGTTAATTTCAATAAAAATTATGCAGAATTATTGTTAACGATGTACAATGTTAACAATGCGCACAAAAAAATGAAAAAAATTAAAAAAAAATATTAAAAAATATTACATAAATAATAGATGAATTGTTAATGATGCAAAATAATGAAATATAAATACTAATATATGAAATATTATACTAATAATAATAGTGTATGTTATATAAATATATATTATATAAAATAAATCAGGAATAAATGTAAAATAAGTATATATAACACACATATAATATATATAGATTAATTTTCTCACATAAAAGTATACACACATAGTATACACACAAAGAAATTATGTAAACATTTTAAATTAATATATAACACTTTGTAGATTAAATGTATACATTTATTTATTTTTATAAAACGTCACATTTTACACAATATATTATATATTAAATATATTATACATTTTGTGTGTGTGTGTGTGTGTGTGTGTGTGTGTGTGTGTGTGTGTGTGTGTGTGTGTGTGTGTGTGTGTGTGTGTGTGTGTGTGTGTGTGTGTGTGTGTGTGTGTGTAGTAATAAACACAATTTTTTAATGATACGATAATATGTAGTCACACACAATATATATTAATAAAATTTTTACATTTTATAAATACTTAAATAAATTTTTACAAATAATGGAATACATATTATTGAAAACTTTACTGATAATACTAAGCTATTGCACAAAAAAAATTGCATGGTTTATTAATATTAAAAACTAAATATATAATTCGCGCATTATAATACTAATAATAATACACAAACTTTTTCAGCTTCTTTTCACCAACCTCTCTCATCTATTCGTATCTCAGCTACTCGATCCACCTCGATACAAATCGAAAAGAGAGACTGACAAAAAGCAAAAGTAATATAATAATAGTAATAATGAATATAAATATAAGAATATATAATTACATAAATACTTATAAAAAACAATTCAATGTTATTAGAAGAGCAACGCGCGTAATCTACATTCCATATATCTAAACCGATCGATTTTAGTTTTCAAACTCAACACGTGCATATTTCGTACATCATATAAGAAAACTTTTCTAAAGAAAAAAGGCTATTGTCCCCTAGGTCCTTCTCTCCGTCCACCATAAAAAGAATTTATAGTGGAGGGGATAAGAGGCCACAAAAGCCCGCTAGAATTCTGTAAAATTTCAGTCTGCTTCAATCTGCTAGTAGCAATTAACCAAATGCAGAAGTTGTGTATACTGGTGACGATCACGTGTTCGTTTAAGCCAAGCGTTTCGTTTCGAGAGCGTTCGCGATGATCTGTAAAATGAACGAATTGTGGCGATGCTTCCAACGAACGTTTCGTGTGGATTACGAGACAATAATTTCGATGCCGGAACAGACATGTAGACCATTTTATACACATCATTAAAATAATTGAAAAAATATAAAAGAATTCATACATCTTCTTTGAAGTTAACTATGTTATAAAATATTATAAATTCAAAAATAGATAAAAGAGTTGTAGATATTTGAGATTTGAGTATTTCTGCATTTGATTGCTACCAGCAGACTGAAGCAGACTGAAATTTTACAGGATGCTTGCGAACCCTTATAGCCTCTTATCCCCTTCACTATAAATTTTTTTTATGATGGATGGAGAGAATTAAGGACCTAGGACAAGAGCCTTTTTTCCCTATATATATATATATTTTTTTTTTATTTGACGCACTTTTTGTTGTTTCTTCTTGTACAGTGTCCATTGACATGTGTTGTTCAATCAATGTTCAAAGCTTCATCGTTGTCCATTATTGTGCTTTTGAAAAAAAGTTTATTTGAGTTAAGTGTTAATTTAAATTTAATTTTTCTAATATTTTTATGATAAATGCAAAAATAGCTTACACATTATTGTTTTCATTTTCCATTAATACTATTACATCCGTTGATACTGTAGAAGCTGTAGTACTGCTGTAAAATAATATATTTTTAATTATTTTATATTACTATCAAAAATATTCTGAAGTATCACAAAACTATAGATTTTCCAAATAAAAAGTAATTAAAACTAATATATATGAAAACTTACTTATTATTAGTGAACTCTAAACATCTTGTTGGTAAAGCATCTGGATGAAGGCGACTCGACTTTTGACCATTTTATATTTATCTTCCTCAAAATGTACATGGCACAATCGACAATTGCGGTGAGCATACTCGGGGCCTTTCGGTATTAAGTCTGATCTTCTGCATGCTTGAACCCATGCCAACCACCTGTATATGTCAGAATAATTAATCAAATTACGCAAATAATGAAATAATAATGTAAACAATTATTAAAATAGTATTTGTCCTATCATGTTCTTTTGGAAAGAGGAAGAAGTGTCGTTTTTCCACATTTATGGTGCTCATACATCTTGTCACTGCACACCAATGACTTTCTTTTTTAAAGTTTTTAATGGTTTTTTCCATTTTCTAATTCCTTCTTGTAGCAAGAAATCTGAAACAAAGCTAAGATCAAAGTGCTCTCAAAGAAAAGAAAACCTGTATAAAATTTACACAGGTTAACTTTCCTTCCTATACTTCCAATACACAAATCACTTCACAATCACTTCACAAATCTCTTCACAGTCACACACTTCACACAATTTTTTTTCCGACTTTTATCAAGTCAATCTATAGCTGTCTTAGCACTTTAACGCCTTAGCATTTAAATGTGCCTCTAAATCCGTTAGAAAAGGAAAGAGAGTAAAAAGAAAAGAGACAGAGGTAGTGCTTTATTTCGCGCATGCGCAATCCGTTTTGGCCAACACGAAATCAGAGGAGTTGCGCTACTGTATATACTGTAGTCCAGTCAAAATACGATTAGACCTAGAAAAATTGCAACACAAGGTTTTATTACGTCATTGTGTTCAGAAAAATATACTGAACAACATATTCAAATTCCGCCATTTTCCGCTATCCCTAAGTATGTTTTTTATTAACAATTTATAAACAAACTCGTTTTTCTCTACAAATACGATTAATTTTGAAATTTTTGTAGAGATCAAAGTTGTAGAATAGACAAATATCTACAAAAAATGTTCTTATGAGTTTTTCGAAATATCTCATATTATTTGAGATATTTGCAACGGAAGCTCAAAACACATTATAGCGCTGCGCGCTTACGGCCAACATTAGCCAGATAAATTAGCATCTGTTTCCAGGGTGGCCACAAGGAGGCTGTTGGCTCGATTGTCACCCCATTTTTGTTTTTTTTTTTATTGTTTTTGTTTTTAATATATTTTTTTATAATCCTACATATATATATATATATATATATATATATATATATATATATATATGTGTGTGTGTGTGTGTATACATAGACACATATATACTAGTATCGAGAACCAATTCAAGTTCCTTGTAGAACTTAGAGAACTAGCAGCGAGAGAGAGAGATCGATAGAGACTGCTGTGTGCTTAATTGTTAGAACTCTCCGCTCTGCTCCGCGCGTAGCCTAGTAGCTCTTGTTGCAAATATCTCAAATAATATGAGATATTTCAAAAAACTCATAAGAACATTTTTTGTAGATATTTGTCTGTTCTACAACTTTGATCTCTGCAAAAATTTCAAAATTCATTGTATTTGTGGAGGAAAACGAATTTGTTAATAAATTGTTAATAAAAAACATACTTAGAGATAGCGGAAAATGGCGGAATTTGAATATGTTGTTCAGTATATTTTTCTGAACACAATGACGTAATAAAACCTTGTGTTGCAATTTTTTCTAGGTATCCCTTCTTTTTTCCGTATTTTGACTGGACTACTGTGCTATGGGCCCGCATTGGTCCCACTAGAGCTTTTCACGGACTCGATTGGTGACTCTGAAATTCTAACAGATGGCAGCACACCACTGTTCCTATGTCAATAACGCGGTATTTTGAACAAAGTCAAGCATGCACAAACATCGATATTATAATAGATCACTGTGACGATGAAGAAATCGACGTAACTGTTCAACATTTTGAGGAAACATTGACCGATCCTGACAATGAGATTGATTTGAACAACGAGGAAGAACCAGAAGAAGCAGAAAAGGAAGATAATATTGAGGAAAAGAAAGATGCTGCGGAAGATGACATTTGCCAACCTTCTACATCAAAAAGACCAAGATTATAGAATAATTAATTTTTTTATAACGGTTTTTTTTATTTGCGCATCACGTTTTGTGTGCCTGACTCGCATTCGCCGTCTGATTGGCGGACCTGTGCGCGATCGATCTTGTGTACCGACATTGACAGTTGACAATCGGTGAACAAAACTATTGCTGGCTTGGCGGATTTGTTACGCGGAGTGTTAGCGTGTGAGTCATTCGGTTGCCTGGATTGGCTTTGCTAATATCTGTATGAACCATATGCATGTTAAATTTTACGTGATTCTTGTGTCGGGCTGAATTGTGTAAAGCTAAATTCACATGCAGCCTACGTGTTTCAAGTGTAGAAAGTCGATTGTTCATCGATCGATTGAGTGCAGCGGGTGTGGTAAAGCGTTTCATCCTGGTTGCATTAGGTCTTATTCAGTGTCAAGATACGCTGACTCATATACTGTATATCTCTATTATTGTCACTAAATATACCCCCTCTTACACCTACAACTGATAATACTGCGCATGTATTTGAGTTTGATAATAT
This sequence comes from Temnothorax americanus, assembly GCF_048541705.1. NCBI lineage: Eukaryota > Metazoa > Arthropoda > Insecta > Hymenoptera > Formicidae > Temnothorax > Temnothorax americanus. The sequence goes on along the minus strand of NW_027509244.1, from coordinate 198,524 downwards.
GGCCTCTTCTGCTGTCTCGCGTACTCAGTCGACCCCACCGCCTGCGATGGATGAACTTTTGTTAAGTCTGTTCGAGCAGATGAAGCTGTCTGACTCAAAGGTCTCTGCGTTTATTGAGAGTCAGCAGCGAACTAATGAGGTAATTAACGGTAAACTCGATCAGATTAATAGCTTATCCGAGACCGTATCCAATAACACTCAGCGAATTTCTTCCTTGGAACTCGAGAACGCGGCCCTTAAGAGGGAACTGCAAGTGCTAAAAGCGACTCGCTTGGATCGGCAAGATGACAGTGCCAGCGAGATTATCGTGTCTGGGTTGCCGGAACCGCTTTCTGTTGCTCCTTCTGCGGTAGCTCGTAACGTGCTGGTAGCGCTTGGTGCTCCGGATATTTCGCCTCGTATTTTAAATGTAAGAGTCGTCCGCAAGTCTCTCCCTGATTCTGCTTCTTCCCACTCAAATGCTACTGCCAGTAATTCTCTTTTTATTACTGTGACTTCTAACTCCGTCCGCGACCTAATTATTTCGAAGAAGCGAGCTAAGGGCGTTCTCAGGCAGGGAGAGGTTTGTGGAAATGACTCCAGAAGTATTGTTTATATCAACGAACTACTCTCTAAGGATAGTTACGAACTGTTGCAGCAGACGAAGCGTATGGCTAAGGAGCGGTTATATAAATATGTGTGAGTAAGGCACGGGCGGATTTGCGTGAGACAATCTGATGGCTCGCCTGTTATCTACATCGTTTCGAGTGCTGATCTGGCTCGCCTTGATTGACCGCATCAGATACATCCACCGAGGCGCTCTAGTCATAACGAATCCGAATTTTGAGTTGCTCATTTCAATGCTAACTCTTTTCGTGGTCACATGGAGCTGGTCAGGCTCCACTTTGATTTAAATCCGTATCATATTGTCTCGGTATCCGAAACGTGGCTTCACGAAGGTATTTCAGACGAGCTTGTGGCCCGTGGCCCTAGATGGCTATTTTATGATCCGCCATGACCGGGTTGGGCGTATGGGAGGGGGCGTAGCCTGTTACATTCATCGCTCACTTAAGGCTAAGCTGGTCGCGTCCTCTGCTGCAATTCATATCAATGCTCCGGAATTCCTTTTGATTGAAATTCGATTGCCATGCGATGAAACAGTCTTATTTGCGTCAATCTATAGAAGACCTAAGGGCTTCCTATTTCATGACTTTGCTCAAGCACTTACTAATGTCTCCCATCTCTATAAAAATATCATTATAGGTGGCGACTTGAACTGTAATTTACTGGCAAATAGCTTTGAATTTTATTACCTGCGTGATCTTATGTCTAGTCTATCTATGTACATTATTCAATCCGACGCACGTATCATACGGCCACCACTGACTCATGGCTTGATGTCCTAGTGGTGGACGATTGCGAGAAAGTCCTAAGATTTTCTAAATCCGAGAGCCCGTTCATTGCGGGTCATAATCTCATTGAGTTGTCACTCTCATTGGGCAGGAGAACAGTGGCGGCGCGTACAGTTGTAAGACGTTGCTATCGTGCTATTGATGTGGATGAGTTCCTGGTTCATCTTCAGTCCCTAACTGAGAGTCCTGAGGTTACGGCTTGTGTTAATGCCACTCCTGACCAGTCGTCGTTATCTCAGGTTGATAGATTCTGTTCTGTGCTCTCTGAATCTGTACTTAATACACTTAATGTGTTTGCACCAGAGCGTGTTGTTGTTATTAAAAAGCTCCCTGTGCGGTGGCTTACTGACGATCTCAGGTCTAGCATACGCACTCGAAATCGGATTTACAAGCGCGCTAAGCGGTCAGGTAGCATACTTGGCTATTCTGTATACAGGCAATATTGTAACCAGCTATACATGGATATTAAACGTGCCAAAAGTGAGTTTTAATTTAACTCTCTTACAACCATTACCGACCCTGCAAAATTGTGGAGAGAGTTGGCACGTCTGGGTCTTGTAAAGTCTTCTTTAGTATCTCCTCTACATTTTTCACACCTAGTCAATTGAATGCACACTACGTCTCTGTTTCTGATGCTCATTCGCCTTGCTTATATGAGGACTTTATTTCTGCTATTGCTCGTGTCACTTCTCCATCCAAACGTCCTGAGTTTGCTTTTTCTGCGATTACGCCTCTCACGATCTTTCAACTTATTTCTGCGAGACCACTTCATTCCTATGCGACAGGTGTGGATGGTATTCCTCTCTACATATTGCGGTTGGCGTGGCCTGCAATTTCGTCTTGTTTAACTGCTCTTTTTAATTACTCCTTAGAACAGCCATCCTTTCCGTCTCAGTGGAAGAGGGCGCTCATTCGCCCTCTCTTGGAGACTCGCATTCCCTCATCTCCATCTGACACGAGACCGATTGCAAACTTGCTTGAGTTGTCTAAAATACTTGAACGTATTGTTGCTTCACAGATTGCTGACTATTGAACTAAGCATAATCTTATCAATACGAGACAGTTAGCTTTTCGTCCGTATCATAACACTCAGTCTGCGCTTTTGCGTGTGACAATATAAAGAAAGCGATTGACTCTGGACTTGTTACAATCATGATCCTTTTCGATTTCAGCAAGGCGTTTGACACAGTACCACATCTCAGACTTCTGATCAAACTCAAAGAACTGGGTTTTTCTGACCCCACTCTTATCTGGCTTTACTCATACCTCACTGGTCGCTCTCAGGCTGTTGCTGACGATGAGGGTAACCATTTCTCTTGGCTTTCTACTCTGTGTGGTGTTTCGCAGGGCTCTGTCCTCGGTCCACTTTTGTTCACTCTTTACATTAATGACATTCGTACAGTCTTGATATATTCCGACTACATGATATTTGCTGACGATGTTCAATTTTATCGTTCATGTGCTCCTTCCTCCACAACCTTAACTTAAGGCCGGTTTTCACACGCAATGATTGGTGGCGCCAACTGACTGGCATTCATTGGCGCCAGAACCAACTGGCAAACTCACAAGTGTTTACACAGTGATTGGCGTATAATATGGAAAATATTTAACATTTATTAAACACTGTCACAACTTTTTGCACTCCCGGACCGCTCCGGGACGTGAGCCGGATCAAAAGGACTTAGGAGAGCGGGATGGTTGGCCTCTCCAGTGATTTCCTCGCACCTCCGATACTCCACGAAATGTTCCGAATGTTAGACGCGTACCTTCGCGTCCACGAAATCGCGAAAACCTAAACGAGACGCAAAACGAAGTGTAGAGGTGCGTGGAATCGGCTAGCTTGACCTAATCACGGGCGGGGTTAATGAAGGGCGGCGCAATATTCGGCGGGGTGACACGTTAATTTCATACTCAGTCAGGTAACAAAGAATATAACATTTATTGTGTACTGGTTGTCGAGAAAATAACAACGTTTATCCATCCGTCACTCACGAGATTGAGGTTCAACGCAAAATGTCGCGAAATAATGGTACGTCACGCTTGGATTGCGTGAAAACCACGTCCAGAACCGTACGAAAACTCTGTCGCAATGATATCTTAACTTAACGCGAGATATTCGGCTCGGGCGCAACGGGGAGGCGCCGAGTCATTTAACCAAGCAAGTCGCGAGATCACTAATGATGTTGGGCGCCAGGTGTGGAGAAGGCCACACCACCTTTGACTCGAAGTACGCGTCTAATAACCACGGAACGCCAGGAAGAACTACGCAAGTAACATCTAAACGCACGAAACGTGTGAACGCCGGTAATTTCTTAACGCGAGTATAGGACGCAACGCAAGTAATACCGGACGCCAAGTTTCTCAACGCGAGAGCACAATTATCAACCCGTAACAACGAGATCCGAACACAAATCGATACGCTAACACCGACGCTCGAACACCAGAATTTCCCGACGCGAAGAAACGGTAACGCAATTGACGAACTACCGGCCCGTATGCGGCCGTACACCAAGGTCGCGAGGACAACGCAATATACTCGCGATATCGAACTCATTAACGCCTATCGCGATCTCCAGGGATCCGCCACAACGCTAGTACCACGGTTCCGCGGCCACGATACCATCCCGAGGCCCTTCGCTCTCGTTATCGATCGCGAAATTACGCTCAATCTTAACATACGTTATCCCGAGCGAGAGCGTGTACCGGAGGGCGGTGTCGTGGCTTTACATATCGCGATTTACGGGCAACCTCACCGGGGATACGCCTCCTCCTGGGCTCCTCGCCGTCGCCTTCCACCACGATCCTCGATCCTCCAGACAAATATCGAAATACCCGACTCGGGGTGGCTATCGCGTATCTTACGAAACGTATCTCGCCGACGGACGACCAGAGAGTGAAAACGCTAGACCCGCTCGATTGCGGAATCGATACGGTACTCCTTCCTAAGGGGCGCGCGAGCCAATCGGGCGCGAGCTTGCAAGCCCGCGGTGTCCCGGCGCAGTGCTGTCGATACGAGATCCTTCGGGGGCGTGCAACGGTCCCTCGGCGGCGTGCGACTCCTCAATTCTGTCCTTAGCAGCGGACGGAATTTGGTTCTCGCCGGTGTGCCTCCGATTTGACCCTGGGGCGGTGATCAGTCACCCCGTAGGTCGATGTTTTGTGGAGATCATTTGCTGAAGCCGGGTGTTTACCCAAGCGCTTGGGGCCCCGCTATCGGCGACCTTGTCCGTCGCTGCCGCACGTGCCGCCCGCCTGCCGCGTTGCTCTCGCCAGCCCGCGATCTCTGCTGCCTCCGCGTTTGCCACCCCTCCTGGGTTATCGATCGTCCTTGATTTCCTTCGCCAAGTACTCCCTCGAAGGTTTGCCGGGGTGTAGGTGAGGTGCCGTGCGTATTACATTGCATAAAAAAAAGAAAGCAATCAGAATGCGGAAACGCGATTAAATACGACCCCTGGAGATCTCGCCGTTGCCTCCCTGGTCCGTCCCTGGGCGCGAAATTCCGCGTCCTGTGACGGCGGCGGGGCGCCGCGACGAGGCGGCGAGCCGCAACGTCACAACACACAGTAAATGACAACAACCATATAACCTCAAATTTTGAGGTTATATGCTTTGGCCAATAACCGCCAGTAAACGCCACATTACTAGCGCCAGTTTGCATCAAGTTTTTACACTTGCATTTTTACTGACATTAGTCGACTGGCGCGGCCTGGCGCCACCAATCATTGCGTGTGAAAACCGGCCTTTATTAATCTCCAAAGATGCAAACGCTATTTTCGATTATGCAAATGTCAATGGGTTGAAACTAAACCTTGCAAAATTCAAAGTCATTATTTTTGGCAGTGGAATAAATATCAACAATATTGATCTGAATGCATTACCACCTATTATCACACGCCTAATACGTTAATCACACACCTTTGACATATGTAAGTGAGGTGAGAAACCTTGGAGTCTGTTTCGAATCGAATCTCTTTTGGAAGAAGCATGTCTCGCATGTCTCGCAGAGAGTTCATTATGCGTTGTATAAATTGAAATTCAGCAAGAGTTCTCTTTCCACCGAACTTAGAATCAAGCTGGTAACATCTCTGGTACTACCCCACTTGGACTACTGCTGCCTTGTCTATCATGGCTTGAGCAAGGAACTTAATCTGAAGTTACAGAGACTTGTAAACTGCTGTATCAGATTTATCTTTGATTTGCGGAAAGACGAGCATATAACGCAATATCGACGACGCCTAGGGTGGCTGTCCGTAGAAAATAGAAGATTGTATTTTCTTGGCTGTCTGATGTATCGTATCATCTACATGGGCTCGCCAGCATATCTGATCGAGTGAACTTTTTACCCCACTTAACCCTTCGCTCAGAAGATCGACTCGAATTGCAAATTCTTCTTCGCAAACCTTCCATATCCCAGCTTTCCGAACGGAAATATATAGAAATTCCTTTCAGATAGCGGCCATCTATTTTTGGCACTCTCTCCCGGACAATATTACATCAGCTACTACTATTGCAGCTTTTAAAAATCTCCTCCGATCCTACCTGCTGTCATCCGAATTCTCAGACTAAGTTCTTTAGCGTGTAGTGTGTATAGAGTACTCATAGTATTCTCTTCACCTAGTATTACCTGCGTTCGATTTAGTTGCATTCTGTTTCTTTAATTTTTTAGTTGCTTGTAGATTATGTGCTTTTCTAATATTAAGTTGCGTTTAAGTTAAGTTGCGTGTCACTGTATCTTTATCTTGTATATTACTATCTTTGCCCTGTAGCTATGCTTGGGCATAAATATACTTATCAATCAATCAATCAATCAATCAATCAATCAATCAATCAATCTTTCTCTCTCTCTCTCTCTCTCTCTCTCTCTCTCTCTCTCTCTCTCTCTCTCTCTCTCTCTCTCTCTCTCTCTCCCCTCTCTCTCTCCCCCCTCTCTCCCTCTCTCATCGCTGTCCCTTAGTACACTGGGTAGCGTACGCACTTAGTATGGTAAAATCAGGATTTTTTGGAATTCTAGGGTATATTTGAAGAAAAAAATACGGTAATGTTATTTAGGACAAGAAACTTTTTATATATTATTTTGTTGATAAAATGTTGGGAAATATAAACGAAAATACATATATAAATAAAATATATTATTTCTTTTATTGTTATACTGTTGAAAGTAAATAATATTACATAAAACCAGTAATGCAATTGAACATAGATATACATACACACGCACACGCATACGCAATCGCACATACATACGCATACGCACATACATATATATTATTTTTATTATTTTTTCTGTGGGCCCCAGGCCCCGTCCATGCATGCATGATGACGATATCACGGAACACGGAACGTCTTCAAGATCATGCTCCGATTACTTTGTACAAGAATAATTCTGCATAAATTTTTCTTTTGTGCCTTTATATTATATGCTTATATGCATTTTTCAAGCAAAATGCATTTGCAGAATTATATATATATATATATATATATATATATATATATATATATATACACATCTTCCATCGCGTAAATTCGCGTAAAATCTTCCTAGCTTCTTCTCCTCTCTATATTAAAATGAAAGAAACGTATCCGACTGAAAAAGGCCCGTTTAGCGAAATAGAAAGCCGATGCCAGTCTCACGCGAAAAGCGAACGTCGAATTTATAACACAATGGCTGCGTTCGGGAAGCGCGCTATTAGCGCTATTGCATCATTCTATCTTTATCGCTCATCAGGTATAAAACAAGGATAAAATAAACAAATAGCACTAATAGCATCTTCCCGAACGCCACCCAATAAATTAGTATTTATAGCATCTCGAATTTCTATCAAGAAACAAGACAGGTCATTTTTTTGTTTTCTAAGAGAATTCAATTATTAACCGAATTTCACTAATATCTAAACGTCAGAAACGCACGTGGTCCGAGTTAGCACAGTCCGACAGATTTCTTTCTATAGACGGCATAGTTGCCAAAATATATTTCGTGAAAAAAAAATTAATCTGCAAAAATCAAATAATATTATGAGCACGAAAAAATAAACACGAAGAATTTACTTTGAGAATCAGAAAGATTAAAAAAACGCGACAAAGTTTTTTTCCCTCCGGATGAAATTCCAACGTGCGCTTCTAAGGTCAACGCGCATCCTTTGCTAAACAAATGAATTCATACACGTTTTGCTGCCAGATTTTTATTGACGTGATACAGACGGGTGTATACATCTGAGCCTCAATAAAGCGCGAGTTTAATCGTAAATCAATTATGCGAAAGATCGTAGATCTTATATTCGTCAATAAAGTTATAAAATCCGCAAACAATGCGAAAATTTGCGTATAGTCCCTCGTGATCGAATATAAATGCATCGCGTTGCTTCGCTAATGATCGGATAAACACTTTCTCGAAAACGCAACATATTTGCTCCACGAAATAAGCTCGCATAAATCGCATCTGACAAAACCACGGTCTAAGACCGTGGACAAAACTGAAATTTAACAATTATATGTAAAATCAAAAACTATAAATTAGTTTTTTGTTTTTAACAAGAGAAGTTGAGACATGTAGCGATAAAATTAAATGAATTCCTAACACGATAAAGATAAATTTAACAATTTTCTTCTATGGTTTTCGTTTTCTTTTTAAGAAATAAAGATGTTAAAAGAAATCAATATAAAAGTAATCTTGGTGTAAATTTTCAAAAGGAGGAAAGCAAGTTTGAAAGAATAATATGATAAATCAACATTCTCTGAATACATATTAAAAACCATTCAATTTTTTCCCCACGCGTTGTGGAAAATATGACAGCTCCGTATAATCGTTAATTACCGCGAGATATATGCTAACAAACCGTCATAAGCAAATTCCTCGAAACATTCGCTACAAGAGAAAACGAAACCAATTTTGGGACAAGAACGGAAGCGTTCGTTTGATCGTCATCGTCGTCATTGTCTTCGTTTCTAAGCCGAAAAGATGTACTCCACTAAGATAAATCATAATTATTCTTGATATCAGCATTCGCGGCATCCTAAAGTCCCGATGGATAAAAACTAGATACTTGTAGCATCCGAGTTTTTTTTATTGCACGAACCAGGATGATATTCATCGTAAAAGCAAGGGAAACAATAAGTTTCACGGCATCTAGCACACCGTACGAACGCAGATATTTTACAGGCGCAAGGTTTTTTTTTAAATGTCTATTGGAAAACATACTTCATTGACGTTCATAAAAATGTCTCTGTCATCACAAAGGTTTGAAGCGAATCGCCACGCGTATCGAATCATGTTCTTAAAGATTGGAGAGAACAGTTGGTGATGTACAATAGATTGAATTTTAATGCAATTTTCTCGAGAATTAATTAAAATGCCTGTAAAATATCTGCCTTGTAAAATATCTGCGTTCGTACGGTGTGCTAGATGCCGTGAAACTTATTGTTTCCCTTGCTTTTACGATGAATATCATCCTGGTTCGTGCAATATTGACGTGTAAAACGACTGTATACAATATATTTTAAACTATATATTTTATATCATATAATTCACTTTTAAAAATTAAACAATATTTTTATTAATATTATTTTTGCGCTGTATTTTCTCGTAATTTTCAAAAATATAAAACCATTTTATTTCCTACCTGACGTTTTTCATTTTTGTACCAATATTCAAAATAAGAAAATGTAAATTTTTCATTGAAAACGAAATTGAAAACGATTAAATATTAATTAACATGGATTTGATAAATTTTACATTAAAATTAAAATTATGTGTACATAGCGCGCTCGGAATTCTTCAAAGTCGATTTTCTCGAGTTTTTCTGAAAAACGCGCCTTAATACTTTGGGAAATTGATGTCCGATTGATAACTCTCAAGTACAGTAAGTACGAAAAAAAACAAAAATCCGTTAGCCTGAAGGTCCCCTTGTTAGTCGGGCAACGTGAACACAATCAGTTTCACATTTGCCCGTTTCTGTGAAAAAAAACGCGACGATCACCTTTTTCCTTTTTTTTCAAGTACTATGTATACTTGTAAACTATAAATGTATAAAAACGATTACTCGCGTCGCTCGCCGCGATGGAAAGAAAGTAACACAATACAATTTCTTTATGATTCTCGAAATCAGAACTGTTTTTATCTGTTTGGATTTCTAAGCACAAGGAAAGACATCTCTTTTGCTTATGAATTATTCGACAAATCAATGATACCCTTCATGGAGTGCAGTAACTGACAATGGAAACGAAGACGAGAACGAAAAAGGGTAACGGATAAAAGATTGAAAAGGGAAATGAAAGCACCGCGAGCTTTCTCTTCTCGACGGTCCTTCGACTTTATTCGCGAGGCAACGATACTTTACGCAAATATCCACTTTCTGTATACAATCATAATTAGCTAATCATCCGTCGACGAAACATATCGCTCGCGACAGCCGCTTCGGCGTAAACTGCACGTTATGCGCGTTCTGCCGAAGCGTATCTCAATCACTATGACAAGCATTTAAAAAAAAAACATTCTTTTTGAAACAAAAATTGAAATAAAAGTAAAAAAATAGTGCAAATTAGAAATTTGCACTTGGCTTCCTCATAGAGGAAGTGATGTCTTAAGATCACGGTCTTACATACAGGTCTCTCAACTCTATAATGTGTGTATGTGCCAAATTTACCGAAATTTCTATAACTCTAGAACTAATTAACCAAATCTTAACGAATTGTATATGAAATAGGGGTAGAATTTTTCGGGGAGTACTATACAGTGTATAGTTTTGTGTTACCGATTTTCTGGAAACCGTTTTTTTATTTTTCTAATTCTTGAGTAAAAGAATTAAAAAAATTAGTTTTTAGAAAATAGATAACGAAAAACTATACACTCTATAGTAATCCCCGGAAAATTCTACCCATATTTCATATACAATTTGTTAAGATTTGGTTAATTAGTTCTGAAGTTATAGAAATTTCGGTAAATTTGGCACATACATACACACATACACGCATACATACACACATACCGACATTTTTTAAAATAGCGATTTTTCGACGTTTTAGAACATTGGCAACACATTGGCAAAAGCAACTAAAATAGTATATTACACTACAAGGGCAGAAAGTTTGAGATTCCTGCACTGCGCGCCATCGTGCTCGAGGCGAAGCCGAGAGCACGATGGCGCGCAGTTCAAGGCTCTCAAACTTTCTGCCCGTGTAGTGTATACTATTTTTCTTGCTGCCTGGTCGAAAGTACGGAAGAATGACATGTGTGTGTTGAAGATATTGATGCCTGCCCCGACATTTGCGGCACGAGCGAAGCGAGTGCTGCTGGTCGGGGGCAGGCAAATAACAAATTTTTAGGTTATACGAGTGAAAGTAAAAGTAGAGGTTGGGGCGATGTGAATTGGGTTTGTGGTAATATTGTGGTAGGGATCTTGTCATATATTGAGTGCCAGTGCACGCAACTAATAGCGTTTTTCACTGGCAGAGCCGGTGCGCACTCAGTGCCAGTGCACATTAAAGCCGTCGTACACAAACCAACGTAAAGTGTATGTTTAATATAATCGGGTTAAATCATGAAATCCTCAATATTCTTTATTGCACTATTTGGTAAAATATGTACTGAGTATTTTATCAGTCAAAATATTTGCATTTTACTTTAAATATTAGAGACTAAATCAGTGTACAACGGCTTTAATGTGCACTGAGTGCGCACCAGTTCTGCCAGTGAAAAACGCTATAAGTTTTTACTCCCGCTATTCTAGATGGCGCGCATGTAGTTTAACCAAGGCATAAAAATGAGACTTTCTGCCGTGGAACCGGGGCCGAAAGTATGTACTTTCGACCGAGGTAGTAAGAAAAAATTTTTTTTTTTACGAAAACAAAGCTTCTTTTATGAGGAAGCAAAAAGACATCTTTTGCGAGGTTGCTATGCTTGAAAAATACATATAATATAAAGGCACAAAATAAAAAAAAATTTATGCAGAATTATTCTTATTGTTAGTACAAAGTAATCGGAGCATGATCCTGGAGACGTCCCATGTCCGTGATATCGTCATCGTGGACGGGGCCTGGGACCCACAGAAAAAATAATAAAAATAATATGTATGTGCGTATGCGTATGTATGTGCGATTGCGTATGCGTGTGCGTGTGCGTATGTATATGTATATCTATGTTCAATTGCATTACTGGTTTTATGTAATATTATTTACTTTCGACAGTAACAATAAAAAAAATAATATATCATAATATATATTTCATTTATATATGTATTTTCGTTTATATTTCCTAACATTTTATCAACGAAATAGTAAATAGAGTTTCTTGTCCTAAATAACATTACCGTTTTTCTTTCTTCAAATATACCCTAGAATCCTAACACCACACTTCCAAAAAATCCTGATTTTACCATTAGGGTGCCTCCCCATATGCAAACGGAATCTCGGAATCATTCTGATTGGTTAGTCCCATGAGGCTATTGGTTAGAATTATTCCGAGATCCCGTTTTCCGAGATTCCGTCCTGCATGGAGAGGCACCCTAAGTGTACGTTACCCAGTGTACTAAGAGAGAGAGGAACAGGGATGGAGAGAGGGAGAGAGAGAGAGAGAGAGAGAGAGAGAGAGAGAGAGAGAGAGAGAGAGAGAGAGAGAGAGAGAGAGAGAAAGAAGAATAAATGGGTGCATGCAAATTACATACATAGGAGAGAAAGGAATAATACGAGAGATATCTATCCTTGTCTAACGAGGCATCTGTACGACATTATTGGTATATCTGTCAAAGTTCGTTCTTTGAAACGGCTTTATAGATCGCAAAATCCTTTTACAAGAGTAAAGTATAGGTACTATATAAATGAAGAGTTGTTCTTTCCATGTGCTCCCTAAATAAGTTACATAACAGTTACAAACTGGTTTACTGGGATTATGTTATAATAATTAAGTTTTTTATTCAGTTTGTAATCTATACTGTTCATCAGCTGCCGTTACCCTCTACTCTGATGCTAATTGTAAGACTGAGGTATATTTTTCTATATAAAGACAGAATAAAATTAGTTATATATAAATCAGTACTATAAATTTAATATTTATTGCATTTGTTATAGAAGTTATTATTTTACCCCATCAAGAATGGATAGATCCTTTGAAAGAGTTTTACATCATTCATTTACATTACAAGAAAAAAAATTATTGGAGGTGCAAGAGATGCAGTAAATTGCCAAGTGTCTAATAAGTACCCGCGTCAATACATATACTATGTGTACTAATTCACATTCTCAATTATGCTACTGATATTATTTGTCATCAGACAATTATAAATATACACATAATAATTAGATACATATTATACATATATACGCACATGTGTGCATAAGAATATATGTAATTTATAAAAAGCGGGTGCTTATTAGCCTTGATACGTTACCACAGTATATACAGTAGCGCAACTCTCCTGATTTCTTGTTGTCTAAAATGGAGTGCGCATGCGCGAAATAAGTAAGCGCCCACTAACACCATCTGAATGTCGTTCTCTGAACTTCTTTCTCAATTGCTCTTCCTTTCTCCGTTCTGCTCTGCTCCCTCTCAGAATTTAAATGGTCAGTTAAGTAAATGCCTATCTGTATTGGAACAAAAATTTGGAGAGAATTAGCTCAATTACCCACTGAATGCTATTGAGAGCTGTTAGAAGTGTTTGAAAAACTCTGAATAACTATACGTTTGTGATGAAAGTGAAAAGAGTTTAGGAGTATAAAGTGGTTACCTACCTCAGAAGGTAGGATAATTATTCCTAATCATTGTACTTAAAATCAGTCATGCTTAAATTAAGAATATCGTTTATCTATTTATCTTGTGAAACTAACTCTGTGATACTCTAATATCTAGAAAAAATTGCTGCTTGATTCTACGTTGTCTACGAACGGTTACATTTCTGAAATACTTATTAAAATGCAAATTTCTGGCTGAAACAGACGTCAGATAATTCAGATATCGACTTCACAAAAGATAGTGGTGTCGATTTTGAAATGTCCAGCATGCATTCCACAATACAATACAATTTGTAAGTTATCATATAACAGCGTTTCATGATTTAATTCAGAATTTATATTAAAAGTAATGATTTTTTTTTCTTGTAGGGAAAGGCTCATAGTTGAAACTATAATACTTCCACCGTTTGAATTTTTAGTAAATTGCGGAAAGATAACATATTCTCTCAGCAACATATTTATCTAAAAAGATACAAGTATACGTTATTATACCATCTTACTTACAAAAAATTAATACGTCATTTAATATTAATGTGGCATATTATCAAATATTTTATTTTAATTAATATTGTTGCGGAATTTATAGATATCTCGTTTCGATATAACAATAACAGCTAGTGCTCGGCAATGCACAAAATCTAAACGCAATACCGAGCGAGAAGGATTTCAAAATTTATATGATAGAAACAAAGCATGGAGATCCTCATCCAGACACGGGTATTTCACCTTTTTTTACGACAATAAAATATAAAATGATTCTAGGCAAAAACCGCCAGTTTTTCATTGAAATGGGACGACCGACGAAAGTACATTTCTCTTTATCCCGGCTCAATCAACTTTATAACATACGGAATAAGGTAACTCAACAAAGAATGTATAACATATTCGTATTCAACAGTTCTAAATTATATCAATGTTCTAGGTATTATCGTGTTTTATTGATGACGACGTGTATACGTAAGTACCTATACAGAGAAGAATGAAACTACGGATATGGATTCGCAAAATATAGCAGTGCCGACGAAATCGAGGAAATTTAGTGTACCTGATTTACATTTAAATACAAGACAGGTTGTATTATCCTTGAAGACTGACACCGGAGCAGAAATTATTATCAGTTTAGCATCGTTAAACGGAAACCTATCGACACTAGCTTCTAAGACTAAACAGAATATATTCAAATCTATCCATAGATTCTTTCATTGTATCTGCTATCTTAAATAAGAATATCAAGTGCTATTAAATCCATGGTGTTGCAATTTCGTATGTGGATTTTTGTATGTGGACTTTTGCTTACTCAGATCAGAACGGCTCTTAGGAGAAATTTTATAAATTTATAAACGCAATGCTAGGCTCAATCCGGCGTATGGGAATTATCGAGATAATATAATACATATGTCCATTAATTATTCTATCCAGACACATTTTATATAAGCCATTTACTGCCAATTGATTGATGCATATCTATCGAAGTACATATAGACTCTCATTGATGAAGCCTTAACGGAACGCGCGAAAGCGCGTTCGAATTCCGAAATACAACGATTGTCGCTGCTTCTGCGAAGTAACAATATGGTTGTAGAATTTCGAATCGTTACTCGACCACTCTTTCGGGACACTTTTATATTTTTATAATGTATCATATTAGGTATACGTTGATTTATTTAAATATAAAATTTTATTTTGCATGTCTGTATGTACGATAAATATGTCGCTTTATATTATACGAATTGTTTGTTATAACAATTAATGATATAATATTTCAAATCTGTATACCATAATTTAGTAATATAATCATTAATCGATATAGGAGTCATGGATACTTCTATTTTCCTATATTTATATTCCTAATTTTAGTGTTTATAATCCTAATATTCTGTCTGTAACATCGGATAAGAAAGAATCCATACATAATCTGTCCGAAAACAGTTTCTGCATCAGAAAGAACATAAAATGGATTAGTATATACATTTCTTATCCTTCAGATACAAATTTAAGGAATTATTTTTCTATTCTATAAGAAATCGCAATGCATTCGAAATAGCGCTTAGATAGAGCTCTATTAAAATACTACCTAAACATAATTTCGATTATATTACAAATTTTTATGGAGTAGAAAAGTGATTTTTTTTGTACCTGAAGAAGAACTCAGAATTGGTGACATAGAAAAGAATTTCTTTTGAACTCTTAAGAGTTGTTTTGGGACAGAAATGATATACGGAAAAAGTACGTCAAAAATTTTTTAAATCAAGAATTTAAAAAGAATTCTTTTTCAATTCTCCGTGCTATCCGGAAACATATCGTCGTATTAAAATTAAAATTTCATTTATTGCATTTTAAATTAAGCATTAATATAGTGTATCTTATTTTTATTTTGGATGCGTAATTAAAAATCATTCGTTTATTTTATTTAATCTAATAAAACTATTTTAAATTAAATATTTTATAATTATAATTGTTTTCTTATAAGTATAATGTATAAAATATTATATTTTGCTTTTCGGTTGTTCAATATATGTTATATAACATTATATTTTCTAATAATTTGCCTCAATACATTTATATTATTCAATCTGCAATCACATTTATATAATTTTATTTTTTCTCATTTTTGAATTTTTTTCCTTATTTTTAATAGATACATAATAAATATTTATCTTCATTATTTTTATTAAATTCAGATTAATTTCATGTAAAAGTGGAGTGAGAGCGGAGAAAGGAAGAGCAATTGTGAAAGAAGTTCAGAGAAAGACGTTGGGCCCGTAAAACCGCTCAATAGCACGTGATTGGCTCTTATACTTTTAGATCCAACGAATCAGCGTAGCGTGTCGATAAGACGACACTTAACAGTTGTGTCTGCCTGAACGTGGCCGTTCAGTTGGTGCTAGTGGGCGCTTACTTATTTCGCGCATGCGCACTCCATTTTGGACAACACTAACATCAAAGGCGCCGACAAGAGAGTTGCGCTACTGTATATACTGTGGCAGTGTTTTATGCCTTAAGTCTTTGTCTTATGTAACGCACAATACTGTGTTAATGTTTCCTGTCTTGTGTAGTTATACGTCGCGTATACTACACAAGACAGGAAACATTAACACAGTATTGTGCGTTACATAAGACAAAGACTTAAGGCATAAAACACTGCCTTAAGGTTATAAGACAGCCATTCTGTTTAGGCCCTTTACGTAAGTATCGTAGTCGTGGACGTAGGGTGACGTAGGGTAAGGCAGAGAAAAACGTAGTCGTAAGGCCTATTGCCTACAATAGCCTTGCGACTACGTTTTTCTCTGCTTTAACGACATTTACGTTTCGTTCTCTGCCATCAGCCTTACGATTATGACTAAAACTTTGTTACGTGCAATGGCCTTTATGCAGAAGTGTGTGCTCCCCGCTTAAGTCTATGCTAAGTATAAGGTCTATGACCAAAAGATACATACATATGTACAATTGATACTTTTTTACTTTGAGAAGAAAAAAAATTTGTATTCGCTTTCGTCTTCGTCTGCTTTCGTATAATAGCCGTATCGAGTCCGTCTCAAGGAATCGGATGCCAAATAAAAAAAAGAAGAAGAAGAAGAAGAAGTCTACTTTCGTCATTCCGGCCTGGATTCGATGATCCGTTTGTCCCAACCTTTCCTCTTTTTCTTGTTGGACTTTGTACTTTAAACCTGTATAAACTCGAGACAAACATCCCTACTCTTTATCTTGATATTATTTCTTGACAGTTTTCGCACTGTCATCGATTCCTGCCACACCGCCGTAAAGTAAAAACAACAGACGGACGTATTACCGTTTTTCAATTCCGTTTTAATACTTTAAAAAAGCATTGACACAATGATGCTCAGGAAGGTAAGTGACAAAAAAATCGCTTTATTCATTTGACTATTGAAATCGCACGTTGTACGATTTATTGAACTTTTTTACATTTTGTACATCTTGTATCTTCTATTCATAATTGGAAAATATAACTGACGTACTGTAATGATTTGAGTTAATTATTCGTGTGTTGACATATATCTTGAAATTAATTTCTTTCAGGTATTTAACCCAACAATGTATCCAAAAGTGGTGCGATCCTTTTCAGCAGCTACGGAATCTGCTCAAGGACTTACTTTTGGTTAGTATATTTATAGTACCTTAGCAAATATATATGTAGAGAGTATATATAGCCATAAACACAAAATTATTAGGCACCCTTGTTTCTTCTGAATATCTTGGAATAAGTGAGCTTTCTATTTATATATTGTTTTTGTCCTAGACTTTTTTGTCTGTGAAGCAGTGAACAAACAAAAAATCTAGTAATTGCTTTGTGAAATGGAAATAATTGTGCCCGTATCAATCAAAATCGAAATACGAAGTGAACAGTTTTCTGAATAGTATTGCTGTTCCCCTAAAAGAGATAATACTTTGTACCTCAATTGTTTGAACTATTCACAAGGCCAATAGGATGAAAAGAACAAAAAGCTATACGCTCATTCAGTTCGATATTCAGAAGAAAAAGGATGCCTAATAATTTTGTCAGTGGCTGTATATGAAGTTACCCAGTAAGCAAAATAATAGCAGTATATCGACAGATTAGATTAGTAACAGATTTAATGAAAATATATCAGCAGATTAACATCAATTGTATTCGCGCTCAGCTTATGTTCTGTCAGCAGAGTCTGCTAACATAATCAGACAACACATTGGCAGCAGAAACCGTGCAGACAGAGCCTATTGACAGGCAATGCGAGCAGGTTCTATCGTATTTCTGACAATAGTTTGACAACATTTCTAATAGAGCAGCTTTTGTATGAAATTTTGTTACCTTTCTGACATCAAAATTTTATTACAGGCTCTGCTCATAATCTGTCCGCGCAGGTTAGGTTTAGCTATCTGAGTATTTAGACAAATAATTAAGAATTAAATACGATCTTAAAGAGATGACAGAGATCCGTGCTAGATATATATATATATATATATATATATATATATATATATATTTGTAGAAATATTCACTTATGTAACTACGATTATAAATAAACACATTTCGAATAAGTAAAATAAATTGAATTAAATACATCAGAAAACAGAAAAGTATAATTTCGTTATTTGATTACTGTTTCGCATTGTTTTTTCATCTTTTGTAAACAAGATTATGCAAAGTTATTTAATTTCTTTAGTAAGATAAATTTAAATGTGTAGTACACATTTATATTTATTTAGTTTTTGCATAAAAAAGTTACATTTAATCTTGTTATATCTTGGCATAAATGTTGAATAAAATATACAGGTTCAAAAAGGTTGTACCAAATTTTAGGATTATGTAGTACTCATGAAAACAAATCGAAAAGTCTTAATAAACATTACTCCAAAAACCATTTATTTCCGAGTTATAAAGCATTCGATATATTATCTGTTCGTTTCACGAGTAGGTATACATTGTCCCAGGTAGCATACCTATGTCAAAATGACGTCGAAAACTGGTCATTACTGGTCCAATGATATGTTAGATGACCAAATAATATCGAATTTAAGACGTTATTTTATGACGTTTTAATGACGTTATAATATCAAGATTTTTAAGTCATTTTTTTAAATAAATTTTTTGTAAGATAATTGAAAAATATAAGAATGTCAACAGTTGTTACATTACAAATTTGTATTACAAAATTAACTTTTCATAAATATCTGTATATATAAATTGTACATTATATTATATTGTTTTATAAGAGTATTTAGCGTGCTTTCAACATCTCTATGTGGGTTATATGACACTTGTTTCAAAAAATGCCTTAATCTTTTAGATCTTTTACGAATTTTAAGTCCAATAAATCACAAATCTTTTCGAATTTTTAATCATGTAAACCATTAATATTTACGGATATTATTAAGCAGGAAAAGCCTCTTATCGAGCCATATATTGTACGAAGGCTGGACTCGGACTCGAACCACAGAACTTGGTGTCACTAATAATCATTCGCGAAAGCCCTGAGCCATGCGTCATCCTAATTGTATTATTATATTAAAATATTTACTGGTTACTTTTTTTTTATATGTAAGTGTCGGGTCATCCGATAGAGATGGCATCCAATAGGATCCGTTTCTCGTATTTAAAATATGACGAACGGTGGTAAGAACGATATGACGGAACTGCACAACTTGTATCAATTTATGCTGCTCGTGTGTGTTCAGTGGTAACACGTTCTCATTTAAATGGTTTGCAAATCACAAAAAAAATTCTTACACTTAATTCTCGGCATGCCATATGACATTCCTATATTCGTAAACTATATTCCAATGCTAAAATTGAATACATTGATGAGGTAATTGCTCGACAACTTACTAATGCCCATAAGCATGAATACTAATCCGCTGATTAGCTGATGTATTGGCAATTATAACATTGATGATATTCCTATGAAAATTAAATGCCGCTTGCCTAAGCATTTTTTGCCTATTATCTCTGAATAAATTTCCTTTTTCCTTTTTCTTGTTTTAAGCTAAATGGGTTTTTTCCAAATTTTCACTCTGAAATAAAACTTCCAATTTTTAAAAATTTATTATTACTCGGTATGTTAAATATGAAATAAACCTGGAAGTTTTTAACATATTCGATCTTCAATGAATGTGCCAGATTGTGTGTTGAAATAATGAACGAAGAGCACATCAAATATCTGCTGTAAAAAATGCTTTATAACTCGGAAATTAATTTTTTGAGTAATGGCTTACTAATTGTAAGACTTTTCAGTTTGTTTTCATGAGTAGGGGAGACCGAGGTTAGTTGGTATATAAGGCAAGTTGGTGCACGGTAATTATTATAAAAGTGACAAAAGATAATATTGCATAAAAATATAGTATTTCCGCAAAAACATTGCGATAATGTTTCAAGTTTCAGGTAGTTATTTTAGGTTGAGTATCGTATTTTCACAAACAAAAAATATTTTTAGTTTTGTATAGCCGAAAATAAATAAATCAGTAATATATTAAATGTTATATTTATAAATTTGGCCATTATATATCATAATTCTAATTGTGTCTTTAAAATCTTTACTTTAAACGTAAGTAATAATATAACTTCCAGTTGTGTTAAGTTCTTAAAACATTTTTTTGTTTAAACAATAATCAAAAAATCTAAATATGGTAGGTCGGGGCTGGTTGTGACGAGGTAGATTGTTACAGCTTTCTACTTACAATTTCGACCAGCTCCGTCGATGTAACACAACCTCGGCATAACAGCGGCAGATATTTTAATCTTATGTATAAGATTTCACCGTTAACGTCTCTTATTACGTATCAGAACCAGTCAATACAGAACATCAGTTATATTATATCTATATTATAATTTTGCACTCAACAATGTAAATGTAATATAATACATATTGTTACATGTTGTTATTCCTCTTTATTAAATATATTATACTTTGAAAACTGGATCTTTCACAACTTAATCCAGTACTGTAACAACTTACCCCGTATATGAGGCTGGTTGTTGCAAATGTCGTCATCTTATAATTGTTATTGGTGCGCAATAAAATTATACTATTTAGTTAAAAAAATAATTTTTGTGTTGTATAAGTATGCGGCTATTGAAAAATTCTTTTGCGGCTTGTATTCCATTTATTAGTTACGTGTAAAAAAATCTTTAAAAGAAATTGTACCAACTCGCCCCGGTTTCCCCTACTACATACTCCTAAAATTTGGTATCACTTTTTCAACACTGTATATGCATTTTTTATTTACATATATCTATTATTACTATGAAAAGTTTTCTCATACTTGAAAAAATTTTTATAGATCTGTAAAAAAATGGTATATACATGTATCTTAAATAGATTTTTTTATATCAGTGATTGAAAATATAAATCTCGTACTAAGTTCAATTTTTGCAAGGAGCTTTGTTATTACATATAAAAATATTTATTTTTATATATCAAATAAAAATAAGAGTTATACTTACAAATAATGACTACGTTTATACAACCCGATTTACGCTGCAGTTATAACATATCAATATTATAACTATTAACTACTAACATTAAATGCCATGTACACTACATTGATGTAATAACTTCGTTGTAAAAGAGCGTTTACACAACATTTAACGTCAGTAGTTATAACTTCAGCGTAAATCGAGCCGTGTAAACGTAGTCAATTTTATAATAATATGTATCATATTTAAATTAATAACCCAGAAAATATGTAACATGCAACTTACATGCAATTTCCTACTCAACAATGTAAATGCAATATAGCACACGTGTCATATCGCATGTTACTTTGGCTGCGTTCGGGGAACGCGCTATTAGCGCTATTGCATCATTCCATCTTTATCGCTTATCAGGTGTAAAACAAGGATAGAATAAGCAAATAGCGCTAATAGCGCGCTCCCCGAATCCAGCCTTGGTGTTGCTGGAAAAACGTCTCCGAGTTATAAAACAATTATTATCATCTCATTGCATTATTTTAGAACTATCTGATACTCAGAAAGAGATGCAAGAACTAGCGCGGAAGTTTACCAAGGAAGAAATTATCCCAGTAGCTGCAGAGTATGATAGAACTGGGAAATATCCATGGGACATTATTAAAAAGGCATGGAGTATTGGTCTTCTAAATAAACACATCCCACAACATTGCGGTATGCTTGATTTATGCAGTGCATTAGAATTTTATTATTATACGTATCTTATATACAAACTAATATTATAATATATTGCTAGAATAATATTGTTGATGCAAAAATAAGAAAGATTGATAATAGTTATAACTTATTCTAGGTGGTATGGAAGCGAGTATTTTTGATGCATGCTTGGTTGCGGAAGAATTGGCTTATGGTTGCACAGGGATAGCAACTGCAATAGAAGGCACAGGTCTTGGAGTAAGTTTTATCACGAACAGTCTCTCGCTCGTGTATCACATAAAATTCTAACGATAGTTCTTTCAGCAAATTAAATATTAATTTTTCTTCGATCTAATTAATTTTTTTGAGATTATATATTTTAATTAATTTATTTAATGTGTAATAACACTATATACATATGTATATATAATGTAATAACTATTATATCTATATTTATATAAATTTTTTTTTATTTACAGCAAACTCCAGTTATCGTAGCTGGAACAAAAGAACAGCAAAATAAATATCTTGGGAGACTTTTAGAAGAGCCACATGTTGCGGTGAATTTGAAATTAAACTTATATATTATCTATATTTAATATAAAATTAATGTTATATAAATGAGATATTATTTATAGGCATATTGTGTTACTGAACCTAGTGCAGGCTCTGATGTAGCAGGTATTAAAACTAAAGCTGAGAAGAAAGGAAAAGAGTGGATACTTAACGGCACTAAGATGTGGATTACAAATGGTGGTGTTGCCAACTGGTATGTTAACATACTGCAATATATAGTATGAACTTCTGAAGAGTATTATTTTGTATTTTTAATATAATTTCTTATATTATGTAGGTATTTTGTTCTGGCGAGAACAAATCCAGATCCAAAGGCCCCGGCTAATAAAGCTTTTACAGGCTTTATTGTAGAACGCGATAGTGAAGGCTTAACTCTCGGTCGTAAGGTAATTCCTGACAGTTTTTTGTCATCATCCTATTAAATGTTATTTTGAATTTTTACTGATCTGTACTAACACTACTAACCATTTTTTCATGTCTTAAGGAGATTAATATGGGACAAAGAGCAAGCGACACACGAATGATAACATTTGAAGATGTTCGTGTTCCCGAAGAGAATGTATTGCTTGGAGAAGGGCAAGGTTTTAAGATAGCTATGAAAACTTTTACTAGGACACGTTCTCCGGTAATGTTTCTATCCATTAGATCCATCTATTAGATGCTGAATAAGTTTAGTGTAAGATTTATACGTATCTTCACATTTATATTACAGGTTGCAGCAGCGTCAACTGGTTTAGCTCAGAGAGCTCTGGACGAAGCAACGAAATATGCATTAGAACGTAAAACGTTTGGTAGACCGATAGCAGAACATCAAGCAATAGCTTTCATGTTAGCTGATATGGCTATTGGTGTTGAGACTTCTAGACTAGCATGGATGAAAGCAGCTTGGGCTGCTGATAAAGAATTACCGAATGCTACAACACTCGCCAGTATTGCAAAATGTTATGGTGCTGATGTAGCTAATAAATGTGCTACAGACGCTGTACAGGTGATGTGCAATACAATAATTAACAAATTAACAAATGATTTTTCTATTAAGCTATACGATTAGTAAAAGAACATTTTGTTCTTCAAGTACACATTTTTCTTACAATTTATTGTACATGTCAATTTTTTTATAGGTTTTCGGTGGTGCGGGTTTCAATTCCGAATATCCAGTGGAAAAGCTTATGCGAGATGCCAAAATTTATCAGATATATGAAGGTACTGCACAGATTCAAAGGCTGATTATATCGCGCGCTCTGTTTGATGAAGCTAAACAAAAGAGCAATTAAATAACCGTATGTCGGAATTAAATTGTATCATAAAAATTATTTTTATATTGAAGTATTTTTATGTAGCTTATGTGTATTCTTATAAGCTACAAGATAATAGAAAAATACAATAAGATTTATATATACATTTAACAATAAACATATATACAATGTTTATATTCTTAGAATATATTTATACATTATATTATACATTAATATAATATAAACGTTGGCATTTTTATACTTATTTGATATTGTAAATATATATATATATATATATATATGTATACATGTAATAATACAATTTGTACGGGTTGTGAATATTTTATGTAAATGTTCATGAGGTTGAAATCATAAAATCATTCTCGGCTTAATTCAGAAAAATACCATAAAAATTATTTCAATCGAAAACGTAGTAAGTATAAAAATTGATGAAGGGTTGAAAAAAGCAGATCATTATTAGAGACGTTAGAAAGCTAAAATTTCAATTTTTGATGTATCCAATGTAAATGTCTAATTTTTTACGCGTATTTACATTTCTATAATTTAATTCGTGAAAAAACATTATGATTTTCAATAATTTGTATTTAAAGAAAAAAAAAGTTTTCTAAGAAAACCTTCGAAAAGGTAACAATTAACGAAAATTTTGCTTTCATCTCCGAACTCTCGGTAATCTCGCAACGTGAATCTTATTTAATGCGCACCGATTTCAACACGTTTGTATATTTCTCTAACGACGAGACGACGAAAAGAAATCGAGAAAACGCGAGCTGACGATGTCTCTCTGAATCGAGAGATCGGCAATCCCGGGCGTTTTCGGTCGTGTGCGACTTTAGGGCCACCGATCATAACTCTGATTAAATTAATTGTTAATTAAAGGGTTGCCAATATGACAAAATAATTAGTGTGACCATCTCTATTTCTGACGATAATATAATATAATATAATCGTTCTAACCCAATCTTTCGTTATATATCTTTCTTTTCTACAATACACAAAAAGCGAATGTAACATAAGATTGGGTTAGGATGATTATATCGCCAGAAATACAAATGATCACACTAATTATTTTGTCATGTTGGCAACTCTTTAATCAACGATTAAATTAATCGGAGTTTGGTCGAAGTGGCCCTTTAATAACCAATAGTATTGGTTAAAGGTGCACTAAACGTGCACTAAAAGTGGGGCGCGTGCACTTTTAGTGCACGTTTGCAATAATCATTTTTCACAGATAACTTTTTTGTTTAGAGTCTAAACCTAATTCTGACAACGGTATCGTATTTTTAGATGTAATCCGCTAGCCACGCCACAGTCTTTTTGTAACAATACATTGTAGAATTTTTATATAAAGCGAATGTTTTCTCAAGTTGAGGTTAAAACAAGAAGTCAGTATTACAGACGGGTATAGGATCCCCTTAAAGGGGTCTATTCTGTAAACGTTAACTTTTGCGCATATATAATACAGAAAAGCTGCGCAAAGCGCGTAACGATATCATTAATAACGTTTATGTAACACGTGCATGGAAAGTGGCCCATTGCGCACGCTACGCGTGCGTGATAGACCACTTTCCATCTACTTGCAACATAAAATAGGGTGTGCAAGCCGTGCGTAATGCACAAATAACTTAAGGCCTATCTACATAAGACGCAGAACGCGAGTCGCAAGCACACACACAGTCTACATGTCAACCTAACCTCTTTGTTAGATTGACATGTAGACTGTGCGTGTGTCTTGCGACTTGCGTTCTGCGTCTTATGTAGATAGGCCTTTACAGAATAGGCCCCTTAGGCTTAGGCCGTTTTGAAACGGGCGCGCTTTCGCGATAGACGGCGCTGGCCGTGCTGCGACCGGGGAGTGCGTTAGTCAAGTGCATTGTTCATTGAAAACGTATTACGGCCGTATTATGTCCGGCGGACCGTAGCCTTTTTCACGCGGTTTTACTCGGTGAAGTCCAGTGAAGTCGCGCGTGACGAGTTATGCAACGTGCGCCGCGTAAAGGCGGCCCGCGCCGGGCAATCGGACACCGCGGCAACTGACCTACTTAGAGCTCGGCCTATCATCGTTCATCGTCGTACTCCATACTCCGCCGACTCCGCGACGCGGCGGCTGGCGGCGGCGAATCAAGCCGCCGACACAGTATATCTGTGCCGCCAACGTGCGCGAGAGAGGAGAGGTTCGTGACGGATCCCCCGCGTGGCTCGCGCGAGCGGCCAAAAAAGCCGGCGGTGGCACCAGGCACAGGTCGTCCCCCCGCTGGTCCCGCAGCGCCAGATTCGCGGAACGACGCCGGTCGCGACGCGACTGCGGCGTAGGGTGGTAGCGGGGAAGGGGACGGGCACCTTTTGGAAATTGCGTCTTTCCACCCGCGACGGAGCTCCCGCCGATGGGGCGCAGTGCCGTAACCGGCGTGCGATGGCGCCCGGAACGAGGGTACCGGGTCTGCCCTAGCTAACCGAGGCGGCGTGTAACGGGTTCGTTCCTCGAGTCCTCTTTCTCCGCCGTTTCTCGCCCTCTTCTTGATCTCCTTTCGTTTCCGTCCTATCGCGGAAACGACGGCGCGTCGTCACGCGATTACCATTTTCCCTTTCGTTCGACCGCATATACATGCGCGACATAAGTAATAAGAGGATCGAGAGGCGATTGCGAATCGGAGCGACGCGCGCGCGCGCGGACGCTTGTTTAGCCCGGTCGAGGATCATCGCGCTCACATCTCTGACCCTCGAGTTTCGCTACAAACTTCAGACTCTTCAGAGTAATTTCTGCGTAAACTTACGGTACTGAGGTACTCGCTTTCCGCTATCACGCGAGCTGAAATTTCGAGCTTCCGAGATGTTGATTCGTGGGTCATTCCGTTTGTCACCGGAAAGAAAGAAGACAGGCAAGAAAGATCGGCGTGTCGAAAGAAAAATGCGAACGTGTGGCGGGCGACGCGGCCGCTACGGTCCTGACGGCTCTCGCGACTGTCAGCGAGCGACAGTGCGTCGGACGCTCGCTTGACTCAGGGAGTGCCCGTGCCCGATGTAAAGTGTAAGTGAAGTGTCCTACAGACCTACATTTGTCTAACGTTCCATTTTTTCACGGGCCGACGGGAACGGAAGGTTAACGAATATCGCGCGTGTTACCCGTTCGCTCCTTTCCACGGTGAAGCGTGACGTGTGCGGGTGCCTACGATGCCGCCGTCCCGTGATATACCGACGTTCGACTGACAAGACCAGACAAGACGGACGGAAGACGTCGGAAGAAAGAGACCGAGAGAGATAGATAGATAAAGCAGACGAGGACGGAGTGAGCGGCCGGAGCGAGCGAGCGAGTTAACCGTGGCGGTGGTGCAGTTTTGGTACGCTCTCGGACACGGCGCTCTGACCGGCGCGCGCGGGGCGCGTAGTCGTAAAAAGAGACGGTAGAGACAGAGAGAGAGAGAGAGAGAGAGAGAGAGAGAGAGAGAGAGAGAGAGTGAGAGAGAGTATGAGAGAGTGAGAGAGAGTATGAGAGAGTATGAGAGAGAGCGAAGGAGGGAGACAACTCGTGACGCGTGCGCGAGAGTGACGGAGAAGAGTGGCAGAAGCGTGAGAGGGAGCGAGAGGGAACGATAGAGGAGAGCGCACGATAGGGAAAGCGAGTAAACGAGACGGAGGGAGGGAGGGAAAGAAAGAGTAAGAGTGAGAGGAAGGGAGGGAAAGAGTAAGAGTGAGTGAGTGAGAGAGAGCGTGCGTGCGTGGAAATAGAGGTACGGGAACGGAGCGCGCGCTACCGCGAGACAGAATCGCGAAAGAAAGAAAAAGAGAGAAAGGAAGAGAGAGAGAGAGAGACCGAAAGAGAACACGTAAAAGAGTGTAGGTGTTCTTCCGAAGAGAAGTGCGAGCGCTCGCGGGAACAACGTGCGGGAGAGGTGGAGGGAATCCTGTCTGTCCGTTTGTCTTGCCTGTCCGTTTGTCTGTCTGTCCGTCTATCCGCCGGGACACGCGAGGCCCGGAATGGCTGCGAGGACAGGGGACGGCGGGGGTGAAACACCCGCGACGGTCCTCGACGATAATGCCGGCGGCATCGTGACGACGGCGGGCCCCCTCGCGGAATCGTCCACGTCGTCTTCGTCCTCCTCCTCCTCCGCCGCCGCCGCCACCGCCGCCGCAGCCGTGGTGCCAACGGTGATCCTGACGGAGAGTACCGCTACGAGCGCCGGTAGACTGCCCTTGACGGGATCGCAACAACAGAGCAACTTGCATCAAGTGCATCAGCAGCAGCAACAACAACAACAGTCGCGACAGAGAGTCAACCTGATCGCCGACGTAGTCGTCAATGATGTCGCAGGTAACCTCAATGACTCTCGCTCTTAGGTCTTAGAGCCTTTGTTGTCGCTAATGTACCGCTTGCCAACCCCTTCCACCCCTCCTCTTTTCTCTTTCTCTCTCCCGGCTTCGCTCTCGCGTTTTCCTTGTCGCACTCACGCTTCTCATCTCTCTTTCCACCCGGTGCTCATTCCGTTTCTCCTATCTTTTTCCCCCTTCTCCATCTGCACCTCCTCCACTTCCTCCTCTTCCTTGTGTTTTGGATCTTCTGTCGTCTGTTACATCGGGCGCGCGTGCATTGGTACCGCGAGAATTCTTGAGTCATTTCCGAATTTGCACAGAACTCTTTTCATTCTCATCGAATAAGTCACGGAGAAGCCGGACTTAGATATCTTTTCTTTCCCTTTAGAATTGAAGGTATCCAGGACAAAAAACCGGACGCTCGATAGATTAAGATTTCGATTAAAAAAGATGAAATTCGCAATTAAATGCAATTTGTTTAATGCGTTCGCCATGCACTCGCGCGCGATTTGATTCCCGCCTGAAGTGCGTCTGATCGCGATCACGTGGATCACGTTCGCGGGGAGCCGCGTAGAGACAACGGCCCCGCGTTCCTGATTTAGTGCCGACTCGCGTAGCGTTGTGTAGTGGCGCAACAGGCGTTTCGGAGCGAAGTTCCGAAGCTGAGTCGCGCGCGAAGTCTCCTCTCCATCCGTCCGTCCGTCATCGTCTCGAATTTAGAACAGACAGCCTTCAAGCAGCTTCTTTATGAATGCTGCTGGTTGCAGCACACTCCAACCCTTCGCGGGCAAAATTAGCGGTTCGTCAAAACGAGAGTCGGCCGCCTTTATTTACGTCGGCGCTGCTGCCTCGCTCCCACTCTTCCCCCCTTCCTTCCGTCTCTTTTTCTTCTTTTTCTCCTCTCGGCGTCTCAACGCCTTTTCTGTTTCTCTTTCTTCCGTCGCGACGCGAGAAATTGCGAAACGAGTTTTTCTCGAGCAATCGTGATTAACTTTTCGCAGGTAACTCTTATCTCTTTCTTCCCCTCTTTGTTTTTCTCTTTTATCTTATTACTTCTTCTTTCTGTTGTTCTCCCTTCAAGCACCGCTCCAACTTCTTTCCTCTTTTTCTACGTTTATTCGAGAGGTATTCCACGAAGCTCGTTTGTAAAAGTATCTGCACGCTTCTACCTGAATAAGACGACTCCACTAAATCATTTAAGCAAAGACAGACTGGGACAAGTGGCAAGCCAGTTCCGACTCATTCAAAATGCAGGTGCTAAACAAAGCGACAAGCGTGAGGAGAAATGGAGTCGATTATCTTTCCATAAATTATCGAAAGAATATTTCTAAAAAAATACCTGAAGTTTGATGATGTTTTTGTCGAATTCATGATAAAATTATCAATAAATTTATCAAACAATGTTTTTGTTTTAATATTTTCCCCATTTTTCCACTTGTCCCAGTTCATCCGTCCATTCATCTAATCATCTCACACCTGTGCTTCATTTCAGCGGAATCTAATTAATAAATTGCGTATTCTTAGCCTCTTACTCCGCTGTTGCTCTGTGCTTTTAAAAAGAGCTTGTTACACGTTCTAATTCGATTATGTAATGAGATCAAAATATTTTCTTCGCGTTAATCTCATTTTTGTCGCTAATACGTGTTATTTTTACCGCTTGCGATCGCGGAACGCGAGTACATTCTGTGTACAAACAGATGCATAAATGAAGAGTCCGGATCCGTGAGATAAGAGCGATATACAACATACGCCATTGTCACATAAATATCGCCGCATTTAAATGTTGAACGAAATCAACTGACTCGCGAAGACGTGCCGGATGGCAATCCGTGGTTGAATCTGCTCGCATAGAATTTGCATGCAATTTCGACATACGAATTAAAGTGGATAATTAGTGTCACGGAGACGAGTACGAGCGGCCTGTTCCACTTTTCGCGCAGTCCACTTCTTTTTTTGCGACTCTTGGCGAGCGCAAATCCTCGACTGTTTTCAAATCGCAAAAATGACTCGATTTATTAATGGTATTCGTTGTCTATGTTTATGTAATATCGATACAGCGTTAGCGTTATAAAAGAAAATAACTCGGTCTTTTAAAGTAGTTGTCTCGCGAATCGCAATAAACAAGAAAAATTTGAAAATTTAACTATACGTTAATAAATGTGATATGTACACGTTCGTACAATTTAAAAGACTGTTTCGAACGCGAGATAATCGCTATCAAAAATTGCACTTTTTTTATATGCATTGCGTAACACAAAGCATACAAAAATTCGTATCTTGAATAATTAGAACGAACAATAAGAACGTGATAAAAACGGATATATAGTAGAAAGACACTTTAGGATAATACTAGTAAAAAAGAACCCGAAATTATTGACTGTTTAGTTTAGTTTTAGAAATACAATAATAAATAGGCCTCGATTTTCACGTAAAGGAGCGATTGGAGGCGAAAAATAAAAGGATAATCTTTTGTTCTGTGTGTGAGGGACAGAATTATCCAACAGTTTTCAGCCTGTAACTGTAAATATTTTGACGTCGACTTAGAAGTATAAAATTTTAAATTGTACTGTCAGACGCAACTATCTTAATAAAGATTAAACATAAAATTCACTAATATTCACTCATTTTAAAAATATATTAACCCTTAAATGCCACACCTCTCAAGAATCTCGTAAGTTCACTGAGGGGTCTAAAAGACCCCAGCATGAAAAATGTCTCCTTACTCATTGATTTTTTTATGTTTAGTTATGACAATTTTTTTCAATGTTGTCCAAGGTTTAGAGAAGAGTATAAAATGCTAATATTGTTAAAATTTCAATTTCAACATAGTATAAAAAATTAAGTAAACTGAGTACTGCTAAGTGTACAAACGGGTAGGTCAATTACTCAACTATCATCAATGGGGGCATGAGCTCCATTTTTGGCATGAACTTTTGAAAACATTTTATTCTAAAGGGTCTGGGGTCTGCTGGACCCCACTACTGGTCATTTAAGGGTTAAATATTATATATTATACGTTTTACATGACATTTTTGTCATTTTCTTAAGCATACTTTCCTTAAGCAAAGAATAATATTGTATGTTATTTTTTTTAATATTTTGTCACTCTATTAGTAAATAATAGACAACGTTAGACATACCCAAGAATATATAGCTATTGAATTTTTGTATATAGTGATCTGGAAAACTATCTCAAAATCAATGATTAAAATGTTTTCAATTAGTACGCACGCAGTTAGCGCAAAATTTGTCGAACCGCTTTTACACACTCGTCGTAATTCATCGAGCAGATATTTCGGTACTCATGTCGCGCGCTATCATCGGTTCCGCAACACGCAACAAAAAAATTGTTAAGGCCGGATCTACAATGTATCGTAAGGTGTGTCGGATGTCGGGAGCAGTCGGAACATAATTGATGGTTCAATCCATGAGATAAATTCGTTTTCTAAAAAGAAATTATCTCATTTATTTATAACAATCGGCTGTGTTCCGACATCCGACTCTGACATACTTCTGACTTATTATAGAACTTAACGCTTAACTTTCTATTATAATGCGTCGTCGAAGTAATTTATAACCCGAGCGGTAATTGTATGTCTTTCACGTGGCTGACAATGATGTGACACCTGCTGTCTACGATCGCCGAACCATACCCGGAATTGTTGGCACGCGAGATCGCCGCGCGCTTCCGGTAAACGATGGTAAACATACGACAAACACTGAATTGCGAGGCATGCACGTGTGCTTGTATTTTGAGATAACTTCACGAAGTTTTAGTACTTATACGCCTCTATCTGCTTAATCAAAATCTCAAAATCTTAGAGTTACGACAAACTGCTGCCATTTATAGATGAAGCAAATGAAGCAAGTAAACTAATTTTTTAAAATATATTAGATAAATTAAATTCGCTACATTTTTTTCATTCATTGTAACCCAGACAATTGTCAAATTAAATCGACAACTGTTATTATAAGTGTAAATATAAGTATAGGGATGACGCGTGGCTTTGTGTGAGCGCGAATGATCAGAACTGAAGGAACTTAGGTCCAATCCCAGCCTTTATTCCACATGCAATATACGTACAGGGAAAGAATAAGCCTTTCAGACAGCGGTGTGCATGTGCTTCGGACCATGCCATAGATTAATTAATTAACTATCTGACAAAAAGATATAGAAAATGTGAAGAAGTAGAAATAATGAAAATAGATTTATTATTTTAAATGCATCGAAATGTTCATGAAACGTAGAAAATAAATCCACAAAATACACGGCATCAACCCGAAAGCGAATTCAAACATTGTTATATGAAAGTAGAAATAGAGTAAAAGAGGAGAAGAAGAAAACACAAAATAACTTTATTTTATTTTAGCATGCCAACGGTTTTAATAGTATACACATGTTCTATATTGCTAATTTTAAGATCACAAAACATTGACATTTTGCAATAGGATAACTCGGGGGAATATATGCCACACTTAAGAAAAATATGATTTTTTTTCCTATTTCTCTTTCTTTTTGAGGTATCTTTGCATACTGGTTTTTTCCTTCTTTTGTCTGTTATGTTATTTATATATAGTTTTAATGAAATATTTTGATTCTTTACTATTAAAAAGAAAGAAATATAAAAGTGTT
Organism: Temnothorax americanus; assembly: GCF_048541705.1. Classification (NCBI taxonomy): domain Eukaryota; kingdom Metazoa; phylum Arthropoda; class Insecta; order Hymenoptera; family Formicidae; genus Temnothorax; species Temnothorax americanus. Next base: position 166,046 of record NW_027509244.1, on the reverse strand, counting down.
GCAAAAGTGGCATATTACCTCCATGTGGGGGTAATATGCCACATATACAAATATGTATAGTAATTTAACTTTAGGGCATTCTTGCCTATGTAATAAATATTTTTTTACATGTTTTTAGACAAGAATGAATTTAGAATTTTAATTCTAAAAAGCACGTTGTCATACTTGTCATACTGTACTTACCCCATAAAAACTATAATACTGACAGGAAGTAAGAGTAAAACTTGAGCAAAACGTCAGATATAATATTTTTAACAATTTCACAGTATTTACAACAACGCTTCTAGCTTTGTTAAACATAACGAGTGGCATATTCCCCACACTGGCATATTCCCCCCAGTTACCCTATCTCAACCGATCAGAAGTCATTACACTATGTCGCAACTTTTATTAGGAATTCTATCAAAATCTAATAATAAACACTTCTTTATCTGCTTAATCAAAATCTTTGAAGAAAAAATATATTTTTCGAATGATAGAGAAATAATTTGTGCTACTTTTATGTACTCGTAAAAATTATCCGTGTGTTTCCACGACAACTGTTATCCTGTACTTACAATCTCACACGCTTAACGTGATTATTGTACTTCTGCTATATCCAAAATGTAACGCTAAAAATAGTCAAACTATATAATTGTTTGCTTAAAATAAAAACGGTATTATTTTACGAATATTATATTACCTGAATATGCTCTCACGATTTTCTTATCGAGCAGTCCCGATTGCACGGTGCATCCTTTTTCGGGTGGAATGAGACACAATCGACTGTCACTTGACGAACAGCACGAGTGTCGCTGTCGCGAGACGGGTATCACGATAGATAACGTAGGAAGTGACATAAAATTATCAGCAGGAAGTATCGCACGCTGGTTCGCTCCTTTGAATTTGATAATAACGCGCGTGAGATTCCGCCACAGATATTTTGGTCGTAATTTTACAATTGCCATACACTAACAACGGCTTAATTTTGATACTGTCAGTCTAATGCGAGCGTAAAACCGTCGTTATTGTTCACTGAATAAAGATTATTGTTGAGAAGATTATATGAAATCGATAATAACTAGATAGGGAACAATTCGAACTAATATAAAGATGCAAGGCGTCAATATGTAGCGATTGGTGATTATGCGTGCCGGTTTATCAGTATGGGAATTGTATATATTGGAAATTTTACCTTTCTTTATAATTGTACATAAATATATCTCATGAAGAGTGCAGAATTCGAAAATTTAAGAATAATCTATAATTTCTATTGTGGTTGATTGTATATTCTCCGAAAATACCTTTGAAAAAAAAAAAAAATGGAGAATAATCTGAATAAATAAAATTGACTAATATATGTATGTCGAATCAATTGAATAATTTATTTGTTGTTGGTTAAGCAATTTGCAGTAAACCTTTACCCATAAAAAAATTTCTAATGTTGGTAAAACAATTCAGAAAAAGACTGCATTTCGCAAAACGCATTGTGTAATATAAGCACCTATAGTTTACACAAAGTTTATTGTAGATAAATACAATAAATCAAGAATAATGTTGATAATAAAAGTTTTAGTTTTAAAGTTTTGAAAAAAAAACCGTGAAAGAGTAGAAATCGAGACAATACAAACAAATATAAATTATGGAAAAGAAATCGACATCATTTAATTCATCAAAATTATTCGGTCTATGCCAAAATTTTAGGTTTTCTTATAAATTTTTTATCACTATAAACGTTTACATCAAAATTATCGAATTCTATGTTGATTAATAATACGCACAAAACTCAAATTCTATTTGAAGGATACAGGGCAAAAACAATCAATGTCCATCCGGATTCGAGAAAAACGTAATTTTAAATTTTAAGACATCAGACATCTTAGGAATAAGCTATTGAAAAAAGTAAGTAAATATCGTAATGCATAGTGTTTAGATTGTATGTTAAACTTTGATGTGTGTGAGTCTTCCCCATAAGCACGTGGATTATATTATGATCGTTTTTCTCCTCCTGTACTCATCATCATTCATTTATTAAAGATGGGTTATGATCGTCTAGTAAATATAAAACCAGAAGTTAATTTATAAATTTTCTGATATTAAAAGTTGCCACTATTATACAAAACTATTAGTTTAGTGATCAACCATGCATTGAAAAACGCAATTTTTATTTTTAATTTTAGGTTAAATCTAAACTACAAATTAATCAGAGAATGAAAAAACTGAAACGATCGTATCGACGAATTTTATCGTTATATCAATATGTTGCGTTATTTTGGTGAAAGCGATAAAGTAAATATTTTGGTGAAAGCGATAAGGTAAATCATCAGTTTTCGGAAAATGGAACTGATTCTAGAAGTGTACGCTAATTATGACGGGTTCTCCAATAGTTCCGCTGAAAGCTTATAATTTCTTCGATGAATACAATGCCCAACGGGCGAAAGGTTTACTTTCAAATTTTTGCTCATTCAGTTTGTTCTTCGTGTATTTTGTGCATAACTGCCGCATTGTCGTATTTCGAACCAGTCGGTTTCCTTTACATTCACGAAAATCATTTCGTCGTGGGTTATATTTTGTTGTGATTGTTTACGCCTTCAGTGAAATATCGGTTGGACACGCCGGTTTAGTGTTTTTTTTTCATGTTACGAAGAAAAAAGGAAAACGAGATCCCGTCGTGCTTTCGTCATGAAACTCGGCACGTGGCACCATGAAATTCGAGAGAATTTCTGGCATTGACGGCATAAAATTATGGAGAGAGAGAGGGACGGATATACACACGCAGGTATAATATATAGTATAAATAAAAAGTGCATCAACATCTACCTGCTGTGCCAGACACACTTGTTGCGCATCTTCCTCGAGACCAGGCAAACGACACGCGTTTCGCGCGAGTATCGATAAATCGCGCGATTATGTGTGCTCGGTCAGGGGTAAAAAAACCATCCCTAGTCGGGGGCACGATGGGAAGCACGAGAAGTAGTGGGAAAGGGAGAGAAGTGAGTCCCGCTCGTGGAAGAAAACTTCACGTCCCCGATAAGGGTTAATTGAATAACAGCTGTGGAAATCGGATGTTGTGCACACGCAAAGTAACGACGGTCGCGCTTTCACTTTATTATTGCGTAACAGCGGGGATGAAAGATTTGGTTACGGTCGTGTAACGACCGTATGAGATTGCTCAATTGTCTCTCAAACATTTTACATCGCTGAAATGTCTGTTACGATAACGATCGCGCTGTGTTTCGTCGTACACTGAATCATTGGACAAACGTAATTTTATCACTTTCGAGTTATAGAACTGAGAAGAGCTAGGGTGTCACTTTTTATATTGCGTATTTCCATCGCAATTCCGCGCTCAGCTGTCTAGCTGCACTTTTGCCAGATTTTGTATATCTGATTTCGAATCTGCTTTTAATACGAAGTTTCAAAGAAAACATGACAAAAATTGAGAAGTTACATGTATAACTCGTTGACGTGAAAGTACTGCCGTGACTAATGCAAAATTTCGTTTAAACATTTGCACACGAGAAAATACTTTGTTTTGTCTTTGGCATTTTGTGGTGGCATGTCGAAATAAGGGTCACACGTGTCTGACACGTGCTGGTTTTTGAACGTTGAATGTATAAGGATATAGTTACGCACTTTTCGAGCTTTGTAGAAATCCATATTCAGAATTTTCGTGGCGCGTGTTAATATGGAAAGAAACGCGCGTTTACACACACACACACACACACACACACACACACACACACACACACACACACACACACACACACACACACACACACACACACACACACACACACACACACACAACAGTACGACGGTGATGGAAGGTGTCTTCGACAAGCGTTTCGATAAGGCAACATTCATAACTCACGAATAGCATGATAACTCACGAAACATAGGTAAAACACTTTCTCTTTTCTGTTGCCTTCGCTCTGTGACTCCGGAAGTACTTTAGTATAACAATAGGCACGCGACCCTTCCGTTTTTCACCCTTCCGTTCTTCTCTGGTCAATCCTTTCCCATTTTAGTTTCTTCATCATTTATTTCGTTCTTTACTTTCGGTTAATTTTTCATCGATGACTTGACTGTTCACCTTTAATGTAACGCCATTGTTGAATGCTACAGGTAGGTTGTTTTACCGTTCCGTTTCGTCAAGGGTATTACACAGAAAAAATACCTGTACAACGGAATTTCGTTTCGCCTTCGTTATTGTTATCGCGTTTGCAATTGAAATTATTGTTCCAATTCTCACTATATAGGGGATACCAAAAACGAATTTGACCGGACATTTCAGATGAATTCTATTGCAGTGTCTATATATGCAGAGACTAATTATCAGAATATCTATTTCAGTCAGTAAAAGCTTCAGGTTGGTTCTCAAGCATTATGATTTCAACCGACATGAGGTTGTTTAAAAGCAAAATTGCTGACCAAATATATTGTTTATTTCCTACTGAGATTTGTAAATGGCAGTTTTAAAAATAGATTTATGGAATAAGCTATAAAGTAACAGAGCGTGTTATAAGAGAAACAAAGCTTACAAAATGGAAAAGAGAGGGAAAATGTTATAGAAGTGAATTTAGAAAGGGAAAAAATATGAAACAAAAATTTCAAAAATATATCGGATATTTACGCATATCTTACCAAATTTTTCAACTTTGCAATTTATTTTTAAAACTATTTCTATATAAGGAAAGAACGGTTTTGCTGAAAATTATAAAAATAATAATTATGTCAGATACATATTTAAAAATAATAATTACATTAAACCATTAAATAATTATGTAGAACGCTCAAGTATGATAATAATGTTGCAAAAAGATATTCTAGCATCCAACTCGAGTGTCCAATATAATGATTTAAATGGTCCAACATAATTGTTTTCAGATATATAGGTATCATAGCTAAATTTTTAAATACTTTAGCAGAACCATTTTCTCCGTGTAAGACAGCTTTGTATACTTCAAGTCGATATCCGCGACGTTAAAACATTACTGGAAGACGTTTTATGGTCAATCAAATCGCAGGAAAAAAGAACGAAAAGAACATTAAGGCCCCCGCACAGTCAAAAATATAAGGAACAAGGAACAGATATTAGCGATTAGGAATAAGAAATCATGCAGGAATAAAGCTGGATGCACAATGAAAAACACAGGCACTAGAAACAGGGAATAATACAGGCAATAAATTTTTAACCTATTGGAAGCCGTGTTTAGGTCGGCTATATTTTGCCTTTTTTCCGCCGTTTGGCGTAGGTGTAATTAGGAAGGTAAAACAATCATCTCTTAATCCGCTTCCTTGCGTGATTAAAAGAAATGAGCTAACGTGCGTCCCTCGCGTCATTGCGGTGAGACGTTTCCGCCGATTTTGATGCGCGAAAGGGGATTGATTCTTCTTTTTCTTTTCTTCTCTCTTCCCCGTTCTCTTTCGTCGTAAGCGCAGATATCCCCGGCGATTGGTGTACAATCGGCGCGTAAACGACTCTCCTACATGCGCGGTTTTTATGGGCATCGCGCACACATGTCCACCACCCACACCGTTAAAGACGATGAGGCCGTTTCTCCTTCATCGCGGCCGCTATTGAATCGCTTGACCCACTTTGATAAACTCGCGTCGGAATAACTCAATATAGTACCGTGTCGCGAGCCGACAACAGTAATTATTATTGTGAACGTCCCCCGGGCCGCGGCGTTCCGGCTGCTCGTGGGAGCGCGCGCGGTACACGTTATCGGTACGTGCATCAATTTATCTAGATAAACGCCCGCGTGCCCAGGGTGCACTAGACGTGGTTCTCACTGGAGCTTCGCGAAATTAAATGCGACACCGCCGTCGCAATTATTTTTCGTAGCGATAGGAAGCACGCCATGATACACGAACCACGCCGCGCAAGAATCTTGGCACAGGGCAGAATCTTGGGACGGGAAAGAAGATTCTACACGGGATTTATATCCCGGAAAACGTATTTTAACCGTTTTAAATTGACTTTTTTTCTTGATTTATCGATATTTTCCATCGCGAATCTTTTAAGGATGACGTATTCCGCCGATTCGCGTTGCCCTAACACGATATCTTTCTTAATTGACGGCATCAGGTATGGCGACAGGTATGTCGTATAAACTGCAAGAGAACTGCGTTTTAATATTATACAAATGTACAGTCGTCACCAGATAATTGCATATCTTTCGAGGAAACGCATATAGTTGAAAAAGTTGATAGTTTAAGGAGGTTCGATGGCTACAACAAAATGCAGAGAGTTTCATGAAATTTTAATATGCTGTTCTGGAATGCAAAATAGAATTATGTGAATTTTTTAGGAATTTTTCACCGTCCCGTTTTGAAAAAAATCTACTCCAAAAACTTAAAAAGTACAATTTTTGGATTAGATTTTTTTCAAAACGGGACGGTAAAAAATTCCCAAAAAATTCACATAATTCTATTTTGCATTCCAAAACAACATATTAAAATTTCATGAATTGGCTGCATTTTTAACATAGGTTTTTATGGGAAATGATATATTGCATATACCTTAAGAATGAAATAAGTGCAAGAAAAAATTCAAATGATAAGGAAAAAAAATATGCACATGTAACTTAATAATTTACAAATAAATGAGCGAAAGAAAGGGGAAGGTTATCGCACATTTCGTAGAAAATTTAATTATTAAAGCATAAATTGCTTGATTTTTCGTCTGCTAGACTGCCACGATCGTGAACGACGTGAACAGCAGCACGCATTATACGCACGCGGCGACCAATCAGAGCAATCCTCTTCTCTCCCACTATTTCAAACGCTAGTGCGCTGTTTCCAGAACCCCCGCGTCCCACTACTCCCTCCGATGAAGCCATCGAACCTCCTTAAAGTGCTTTATTGGACGATTGCGATGTGATTACCGAGTATAACGAAATAACTGCAAAACATTTTTTCTTAAAAAACGTGTTTAAATACACTCAAAGTTAATTTAGCGTATTATACTTTTCTGGCTGCTTATTATTTAGTAATCTGCAAGATTTTTAATTACATTCCCCACTCCCTATTTTTTCGTGGCAAAATTTGATGCCGTCGGTTATGCTGACAAAATTCCATCTGCCGTCGCGTGGCGCCCTCGCGTTGTTATCAATAACTAACATCTCGCTGATATATGTCTGATACATCTGATATGAGAAAAATTATATTTATGCAAGTGTATATGTACGTATTGCGATAGACTTAGGCGCGGGTCACGCACACAGCCATCCAAGATTCTCTTTATTTTTAAAGGTCTATCGACTCTCAATAATCGTGCGTACTCCTGATACTGACGCATTTTAGAGCACGCGTAACGCCCGCGCACCTAACAAACGAAAAGAGACGACTAAGAAAGGGAAGAGAGTGTGTTAAAAGGTTTAGCACGGCGGAAACGTTCGATTTGCTCAGCCATGCGTATTTAGAATGTGGAGCGATCTGCGGTAGAACGGAACGCAAGTGAGAAATGCAGTGATTGATTGCAATACAATAGTCCGATTTCCATATAGGTAGCTATTTTAATTTTTGTTTCTCGTTTGTATATGTATACTTCATTTGTGTAGACTTCTACTGTCTATATGTAGACAAAGAATATAATAATAATTCACACTTTGTACTTATTTATTACACAAACAAATCTTTAATGAACTTTACGAATCGCGAAACTTCGAGAGCGCATTTTTTCGCACAACAAGGTAGGTAACTAGTAATTCTATAAAAGGCATAAGCATGAATTTAAGGAATCTTATTTGCAAAAGTAAGTAGCGGAGATACATTAAAGAAGTTTGTTACAGTTTTGTTTTTTCTGCATTTTCTGGATCGTAAAAAGATACAGATATGTTGGAACGTTATTTTTCTTAGAGGCTTCAAAGTGTTGTTAAGGTACGTAGAAATTACAAATGTTTTATAAACTTAAATTAAGTCTCTTTGCCGCTATTGAACGCGTTCTCTCTAAAACTCCAAATGCTACGCAAAATTGTAATTCATAGCTAGAATTTACAATATTTTATGAGGGTTTTGAGACTCACTTTTTTGTCAGTCAATTATGCTAATAGTCATAGAATATATCAAAGAATTATGTTGCAAAATGACTGACATACCGAAATGACTTTTTCGGGCGGCCCTACACCCACAAGCGACTCACTTTTTTGTCAGTCAATTTGCAAATAGTTATAGAATATATCAAAGAATTATGGTGCAAAATGACTGACATACCGAAATAACTTGAAAAAAAAAATTTTTTTGCACAATGCGTGGCTATACCACCCAAAGCGCCCCACTTTTTTGTCAGTCCCCGGAGCTTTGATTATTAAATAACATTCTGAATCACCACAAAAAGTTTCATAAGTACCGAAATAATCACGAAAAAATGGAGCTAGCTCCCCTACTATCCTGTCGGTGCCGATGCCGCGGAGATTTTGAAAAACAAGCGAGCGCGCGATTGATTCACGAGCGTGCGCAGCTCCTGACGCTTCCCTTCGATCACCATCCGACAGTGCTGCTCGCCTTTGCGTCATCAGGATCAAAATTATATAGAATACTCGGTAATAAGGTCAGTCGTTACAAAGCGAAGCGATATGCTCCATCGAGAAATGAAGAGATTTATTAACGAAATCTTAACGAACTTTTAATCAGATCTCATGTTTCTTTGTAAATTTCTCAACAATAATCTAAATAATTAAATTGATATTTAATTTAATACTTGACGTTTGATATCTTGGTAACTACCCGTTTAAAATAACAGAGAAATCTACATAAGACGTCTAGATAACGTTTAACGAAATGTCTGAGAAATGGAACGTTTATGAAAGAGCGAAGGATAAAGTTGCTGAGACATAACTTAATCAACCATATATCTGAATTATTTATATAAGAATTAATTTTCATTACTTTTATAATATCGTGCATCTTTCGTCAGTGGCGCACATATCTCTACGACTGGATTCGGGGAGCGTGCTATTAGTGCTATTTGCTTATTATAGAATAATGCAATAGCGCTAATAGCGCGCTCCCCGAACGCAGCCTTATTACTTCCATATAGCGCGTTAAATTTTGAAGTCATTCCGCTGAATTTCGCGCTGATCGCGTCTCGTCTCGTCACACCGCGTGGAAACGATCCATCTCGTTCCGACCCGCGCTGAGTCCCGCCACCCCATCCGTTTAATCCGCGTCGATCCGCGCTCATACGTACGTTTCTCGTGCCAGTTATGATGAATTCGATTGGGTAATACCGGCGCGGTGCGGCGCACCGCGCCGAGGCATAAGAAATGACGCCATGGGACACGGTCTGTGGTTTTTAATACGCGTCCTACTTTTCGCTATCTCCTCACGGGCATGGTGCGGCGCGGGCGGGGCGGGGCAGGGCAGGGCGAGACGGACGGTCGGCCGGCCGGCCGAGCGCGTGAGCGAGCGAGCGAGCGAGCGAAGTATCTCGCCTTCTCTCTGCATCTCCTCCTCTCTTGCGTCGCGACACGTCGCGCTTCTCTAGTTACGCTCGCACGTGAAAAAAGCGTGGCGCGATTGGCGCGTGTCGGTAGCTCAGCCTCTATCCCTCTACCATTCCGGTATGACTTTGCGTTACTATCTCTTTTCCTTTCACCGTTGCTATTTCCCTCTCTTTGTTGTACGCGTATCACCATACCTTCGCCAGTAGCGGTCGAGATAGACCGACGAAGAAGGAGAGATTCGCCAGGTAGACGGCGAGAAGAAGAGAGCCCGTGAGTTGCAGAGAGGGAACGGACGAAGAGACGACGGGATAGAGAGAAAAGAGGCAAGGAGGGCGAGAATGCGAGATAACGACGCGCGCGCGGCGCGTGTTATATATGGCTAGAAGGACTGAAATTGAAAGTGGTCGTCCCACTCTTTGGCCTACTGACCTGATTACCCACTGACAATGACACGAATCCTTGCCTCCCACTCCAAATCCTTGTACTCTCCTGCGCCTCTTCTCCCGCCATCGTACCGACCTCTCCTCTCTCCCTCCGTCCTTTCTCAGCCGCGTACGTGGACGCGCGGGCGCCTTCTCGTATCTATCGCTCGCCCCGACGACGACGGTGGCGGTGGCGGCGGCGGTGGCGCAGGCGTCGTCCACATCTACCACGAGGACGCGCAGGTAATGCTTTTTTATCTCGGTATCTATAAATCGTCGCGCTGCGGCCGCAGCCGCGCAAATGGAGGTCGCGATGCGCGAAGGCCATGACGAGGGACGCAACAAGTGCATTTCCGAAATGACGCGGGTCGCTTAAAAAGGGAGCAACCCTGGTTTGATTCCCGGGAACGAGGCCGAACGCGATCGAGCCTTGCGATCGAAACACGAAAGAATTCGGGGTCGCGAGATGATGCATCGGCCCTCGCTCTGGCAAGGGGTAAAATTGATTTTTTTTCATCGAATTTATGAATTCACGAATTCACAAGACTTGGAATATTAATAATCGGGGTGGCTAACGTGTCCCAGTTTCGCTAGGACGCTGGTTCCACAATCGCATGTATCCGAGCTGTATTTATATTTAAATGACCCACTTTGGGAATATGGGAATTAGAGATCCAGTTATGCATTGTTAAAACGCGCAAGATGCAAGTTTTTAGAGAAATGGGGCGAAACTTTGAGAAATAAAACTTTACTCTGGCATTGTACCAAAAGAGTAAGCGATAAATCGCAATCCAGCCTAAAACGCTCCGCGTACGCTTATTTTCAAGCTCAGTATGCAGCCAAAATCACCAAAGTCGAGCGTTGCGAAGAAACGTCCAGCTATTAACAGCGTGATCGCAGTGATCGATGAGAGATCAATTTGACGATCATTCTCTTTAATGTTAACGATCCAACACATTAACTCGAGAATAGTCATCTGGAAAGATTTTTATACCCCAGCGTTGAAAAATGAAGCTTATATCACAAAATCTACATTTATATATATATATATATATATATATATATAAAAGTAACAAAATTATTGAAGTAGATCAGGGTGAAAATGTGAAAATTTCACCCTGATCTACTTCAATAATTTTGTCACTTTTTTCCGAGAAGTATTCTGAAAAAGAGAAGATACGTATTTTTTGGTTTGGGTATACGATCAATATTTCCGACGGTGTAATTTTTGTAAAAATTGAATTTTTCGGTAACTCTATTTTTTAAAACGTTAATATCTTCAAAATGTTCAATCCTATCGAAAAACGGTTCTGATAAAATTTGTTCAGTTTAAAATGATTACATGATGTATATTCTTTTTAATTTTTGAACAGTCTAAAGTTGTGTTATACGATGTTAAAGAGGAAAAAATCGTTTTTTGTGAAGTTCGCCATTTTTTTAAATTAAAAACCAAATTTGTAAAAATTCTATATTAAAAATTACTTCTTGGTAGAGTAGACATGGTAAGATTTTTTTTCGAAAAGTTCTACCTAATTGAAGTTTTTTTAATAACCTGAATTTAACATTACTCGGACTAAAATAGTCAAAACGCATCCGTTATAGTAGCAGATTAATATTATATATCTTGATATTGTGTTGTTACGAAATAAGAAAACATTTTTCGGTGTCATATTTTATTGGCCATAACGAATTTTCTGTACAAACCCTGTGTTACGTTTTCTAACTAATTCTATTTAATTAAACTATAGTACTCGATATTTTCAGTGCATTATCCGAATTGGCAACGGGAAAGTTATCGCTAAAAGATATTTCCTATCGAAAGATATAGCTTGACTTGTCACCGCGCGCGTGAGACCTGTGTGAGTATGTAATTTGCTATCTACAATGCTGATAGAAGCTAGATATATATTTATATTAATATTTTTATGTTGAAGAAAGCTACATCTAAAATAGTTCACAATTGTTTTTCTGCAACAGAATTTTGCTATTCAAATCATTACAAAATAACTTTAAAAGATACAATCTTTATCAAGGAGTACATTACCCGTTTTATGTTTCTATTACGTTTTCATTAATTTAACATCGACTTTTGTCGCATAGCCAACTTACTCTACTATATCAGGGCAAGTTGGCTACAATGCAGCATGTTCGTATTTCACTTATTACAAAGAAATTATAGTATACAGGAGCGTTCTTGGCATGAAAATGTATAGAGTAAGGTTCTCTCTATCATTAGTACTATTTAAGGCTCCTGGGCTTTTTCCCGACATCTCATGAGATGTGATGTCAAAAGCGAGAAATGTTGAGAATTGACACGTTGAGAATTCTTGCGTAGTATTTCCAAATAAAAAGATATTTGCTTAAAATAACACTACAGATTACTTTAGCACACTTCGAAAATACTCCGAGTTGAAGTTAAGTCTACCCCTTTTTCTTGACAGTTAATAAACAGCCGTAAAATGAATTTAATACGAAATCTAGTCATGCGCCTGCGCACAAGCCTGCATCGTATCACATTCGTTTTACGGCTGTTTATTAACTGTCAAGGGAAAGGGGTAGACTTAGCCTCAACTCGGAGTATTTTCGAAGTGTGCTGAAGTAAGCAAATATATTTTTATTTGGAAATACTACGCAAGAATTTTCAAGTGTCATTTCTCGCTTCTGACGTCACATTCCAACATGCATGGCCGCGACGAGTACCTAGGAGCCTTAATCATGATAATTAGTTGTTTAAAAACTCAAATGCCGAAATTGTGAAAACTGCCAACGAGCCCCGATCTCCCCTACATGTGTAGATTTAACATATGCCTGCTATGTTAATTGAACTTAACAAATTTAAAATGTAAAATTATTAAAATAATTTAAAAAATATGTTAAAGTAACACAATTTGAACGTATTTATTAAATGTGTTAAAATTTACAGAAAAAGTTGATTTTACTCTATAACAGAAATGGGAATAAAAATTTACAGAAAAAGAGTGTTGATTTTATCTTACAATCTTAACTTCAACATAAATGTTATGTTAATTGTACACAATGTTAATTAACCTCAAATTACGATCAGAATTACATTTCTTTTCTGTTGAAATATTTTAACATAATATCGGTGTTATCACAGTTAACACATTCATATTATATTAATTAACACAAAAATTTGAGTGGACGTTTGGGACATGTGATTTAAGTTATATTTAACACAAATTTTCCAACAGTGTGAACCCAAACCAAAAAATACGTGTCTTCTCTTTTTTTCAGAATACTTCTCGGAAAAAAATTGTCAAAATTATTAAATTAGGTCAGGGTGAAAATTTCATGCAAAATGCCCTATACATATATACTTTTTATTTAAAGGTTCTTGGGAGTCAATGATGTATCTTAAAACGAGGTAAAATTTATAAAAATGAGAAAATTTACTAGAATACCTATGATTTCATTTGTCGAAATTTAGTAACTGTTTACTTTTGTAATTTTTACCTCGTTTCAAGGTACAAGATAATCGACTCCCTAGGACCAATCTTCGCTCGGAATTCTCAATAGCCGAATGATTGACTTCGTTCTGGCGAGGCATATCAGATCAAGCGTATCGATTCTTATATATAGCGGAACGAAACGTTTTGAAAACGGTTGCCTGCTTGTATGGGAAGCGCGTCGGCGATAAATTTTAACAGATGGCACTTTCTCGATGAGAGGATCGGGAACAAATCGAATTATATAAACGTTTTAAGAACGAGTGTTTTTATAATACATACCGACTTTACTCATGCGTAGAAATGGCAGCTTCCTTTTTGTCGTACGTTAGCTTCTCCTGTCTCGTCCGTGGCTCGTTAAACATCGTTTATTGAAACACTCTCATGAGATGTTTTTACCATCGTGCCCCGTTGACGAAATCCCGTCTTACATTTTAATTCACTCGCTATGTGAGGTAATCTCTGCGACAGCGTGTCTTTTTTTTAGAAAGGGCTCTGGGCCCAAAAGTGTTGTAAACACGCGTACAAAACAGAAAGATCAAAATCGTTAATGTCGATGAGTTTAGAAAAACCAACGAGATCCTATAAGTAATCTAATATTACTATTCTTAACATGACCTTCATTCTCAGGAAAAAAAATATGTATAGTGTATTCTTAATTGTAACGTATGCAAAAATTTATAATATTTTAATTATTTATTTAATGCCCGATCATTGTGCAGCGTTTACATTATATAATAAGGGATGATAGGGAAAAGTAACCAGAGAGTAAACTGAGAAAGAGTGTCAGGGAAAAGTTTGTTACGTTTAGAAATTGCTTCTAGGAGGAGAGATCTAATACAAAGCTTGAAATACTGCGAAACGACGTATTTGATTACCAAAGACTATGTTAGGTGCTTCCTTGAAGCATGGTTAAGTAATATTGACAAGCGAAATTTCGGCCCTTCTCAGACAGGTTAGTATGTTCATCTCATTTGAACATCCGCAGAAGAAAACAGGATGCGGGTACTTCTTGCCCGCTTTATCGCCTGGCAATACTATATTACTTCTCTCAGAGTTATTAATGAAACGCGTCGTTCATGCAAAAGCATTTCTTCGCAGCGCTTCCGTGTACTTACAGGATAGCGCACTCGAAATAGAACGTTTTACCTTATTGACTTGCGCGCCAGTTGAATGCCGAAGTCATTATCACTTGGTCATGGTCGGCACTAACATGGTCCGCGACAATTTTTCCGGTAATCATTTCCAGCGTCTATAAACAACATGGTGCAGAGTACTCGGAGTATGCGGCGTTACCGGTCTCGGAATACAGTGTTGCAGCTACGTTAATTCCTGCGATAATTGCATATTGCTTTTATGAGTAATGCTCCATCTGCATATTTACGCTTTGCGATTCGGTATGCTCTCGAAGCAATTGGGCGAGAATTTACGTATATGTAGGGCACGTTTTATATTTACAATTTCTATGACTGTTACAAGTTTCAAGAAATCAAGAGATCGATCGAGTTTTTCACTTCGGATTTGGTGCGTCGATAGCATACCGGGCCTACAATACGTCGGCGACCAATTCACGACCCCCGGGGGCCTCTCCACTCTCGCTTTCGGCGCGAAGGAGGCGCTCTTTCAGTAGGATTTCATAATCCTTTTTCCAACCCGGGCGAGCCGCAACCGGCCCACAAAGTGCACACACGCGCGCGTTTCCACGTACCTTTAAGGCCGGTTTTTACACGCAATGATTGGTGGCGCCAGGCCGCGCCAGTCGACTAATGCCAGTAAAAATGCAAGTGTAAACACTTGATGCAAACTGGCGCTAGTAATGTGGCGTTTACTGGCGGTTATTGGCCAAAGCATATAACCTCAAAATTTGAGGTTATATGGTTGTTGTCATTTACTGTGTGTTTAATAAATGTTAAATATTTTCCATATTATACGCCAATCACTGTGTAAACACTTGTGAGTTTGCCAGTTGGTTCTGGCGTCAATGAATGCCAGTCAGTTGGCGCCACTAATCATTGCGTGTGTAAACCGGCCTTTACTCTTCTAACAACTGCGTGTCGCGAGAGCTATCTATATATACGTACTTGTGTATATGTATGGATGTGTACGTGGCCAAACGCGATTCTCGTGCGTCCGCCTACTTTCGCTAGTTTGCATAAGAAACGTATGTTGAAGAAACCGAATACGCGTATTCGGTTTAGCGCATTCGATAATACATTCCGGGTAACGTGGTCTCTAACAAATATATCTTCTTTTTTTCTGTTACTTTAAATATATTTATCTGTGACGAAAGCGAAAGTTAGAATCACGAAATCAGATTGGTCCAGATAGGTGGATAATTGAATGTCTACTAATCTTTTAAAGACGCAATTTATGCGTGATAGAAGCCTTGCCATTTCATGATAATGATGAAATCAAAACTTGAAGAAAGTGCTAATATACCGACTATTTTTTGCATAAATTATTTATATTGAATTAGATAATTTTGGTTGGTATCAATTTCTCTAGATTCTCTTATTGTGTTTTAATTTGCGCATCTCGATTTTCGAAATGGTGAAATTGTTGAACTACCAAACTTTCTCGTCTCAAAAGTTTTTGCGTTCAGATCAACACTGGTTGATTTTTCGGAACAATTTACGAACAAAAGTGAAATTGTACATATACTTTCCCTTTGATTGCAATCAACGCCTGTGTGTGCGTGCGTGCGTGCGTGCGTGCGTGCGTGCGTGCGTGCGTGCGTGCGTGCGTGCGTGCGTGCGTGCGTGCGTGCGTGCGTGCGTGCGTGCGTGCGTGCGTGCGTGCGTGCGTGCGTGCGTGCGTGCGTGCGTGCGTGCGTGCGTGCGTGCGTGCGTGCGTGCGTGCGTGCGTGCGTGCGTGCGTGCGTGCGTGCGTGCGTGTGTGTGTCCTGTGGTTTCTTGTCCATTATATATATTTCTCCTTTAAACGTTTTACATTTTTTGATAAAAGTGAAAAGTGTTACGAAAAAATACAGTTAATAATTAATAATAAATTATAAAATTAGATATAGGTGTTGAAATAATTTTTAAATTTTTTTTAAATGCATTGAGAAAAAAATTTGTTAATCGCAAAAAATATTTAGTCCGATACGAGCAACTAAACATTTTAGTTAGTTTAACTAAACATTAATTGAATTAATTAATGATTAAAACATTTTAAAAGACATGAATGCACTATACCTTTTTTAGTGCAACTTAATAATTGTTGAAACAACTAATGTTTAGTTAACTAACTAACATGTTTAGTTGCTCGTATCGGACTAAATATTTTTTGGGATTAACAAATTTTTTTCTCACAATCAGTGTGGAACAATTCTTATTATATATAGGTATTACTTATTATTTTATATTTATACGTTCTATTTTAGATACTATTTATCAGTCTATATGCAAGAAACCGTGTTTTTGAAATGAGTTTTTCTTTCACGAAACCTTTGAACGTTGAAGAATATTATAAATTTAATCTAAAAAAATTATATGATTACAATTTCGGCAGCATGTGCAATTTTCGATTTGTTGTTTTAAGAGAAGAAAATTGTCAAGATATATAAGTCGCAAAAAATTAGTCCAGTCCCTGCGGTATCGGTGCACTCTCGTTCGTTGAATGCACGCTACATCGCGGAGCCTTGCAGCCGCCCGCCGGCGCCGCGGCTGCCATGCATAAATCTGAACGCGTATCTGACTCGAGCGAGCAAAGGTCTTCCCGTATGAAAATCGAAGGACGCTCGGTGTTCAGCCTCGCGTTTTCCGCACGCGCGTCGCGTGTGGGGGCGCTCGAAATACATGAAAAAAAAGAGGAGTGCGCGCCACGCACTATCACCCCATCCACGCCATTTTGATGGAGGTCACCCGGTGAGTTAAGTGGGTCTCGACCACTTGGTTAGTGTGTCATGGCGTACTCGTTGCTGAATAAACTTAATCTCAATAGCGCAGTTAATAAGCCAATCGCGACAGGCTCACGCGATCCTCTTCTCTTCTTCTACCCTCTCTCCCCCCTCTCTCTCTCTCACTCTTTCTCGCGCTTTCTTATTTCCCATTCTACATAGACATTTTTCACGAATGTTTTTCTCAAGGGTGTTATGATCGAAAGGATGACGAGTTATTTTAGACCGAAGACTCGGCGAGGGTTTCGTGCGAAAACAATTTTGCGACGATCCATCTGTTTTTGTAATATTAAACAGCGCTATTTAAAATTAATCCCACGTTAATTATTTGTACTCAAGGTTAATTATTTTTACTCAAGGTCATGTGTCTAATCTTGTCAATAATGCATTTTAAAGACTAGAATAGTGATTCTACATTTAAATTAATCTCAACAGTATATTTTAAAATTTTTAACTGATATATATTTTTTTATTTTTTAACTGAAAAATTTAATGAATTAAGTATGTTGTTTGCATATCATCAAATTTTAATACTGCGAATTCTCTAATGTTGATTTTCGGAGAAATATTTAATTACGAAGATATATTAAAAATTAGATTTGTTGATGTAAACAACGCTTCGAAAATGTAAAGTCCAAGTATAAACAAAACTTTGTTTTTTAATTAAATTCAAGTGAATTTTGCTTTATGAAATTTAAGAAGAACAGAAAATTCTAATTGCTAAAATATACGACATCAAAGATGGGAAAACTAAAAATAATTAATCAAATTTTTGCTAAAAAAAAGTTAACTTCGTGTTTATCAAAGAATTATTGCTGATCTCATTGTCAGTATATTGATTCGTGTATTTAAGAGTAATTCGTTCAAGATAATTAAACATTTAAATGAAAATGAGAAATGTTATCGTTACAAAGTATTGTTGGAGAAAAATATGAAATTAGCTGCATTATTTTCCTTTCACTCTTATTTGAGTGTCGCTTTTTTTACATCGATGAAGCGTGCAATAAGTTTTACATGATTTCAAAAATAATTTGCAACAATATTGAGGGAAGGTTTAATCTTCTGTTCCGTGACACGCAAAGCTCCTTAGTGTACACCTGAGCTCTCAGTCAAGAATTAAGCTCCTCGACGTTCCTGTAATAACGCGATCCAAACACGCGCGATGGACGATGTGTCTTATGTCTTTTTCCAGAAGCGCAATTACGTTACGATCACCAAACGCGCCTAGTACACGCTGTATAAGTCAAATTAGTTGTTTGTTACTAACATTGAACCTCAAAACAATCAGCATACTATTTTTTATATCTGCGATATAATAAGAAAGAATAGAGAAGATAACATAATGGAGTCACACTTAATGGCGTCGTGCAATTAATAATTACACAACATGAATCAAATTAAGCGATTAAGAAATAAAATTTCAGCTATGTATTAGAGACATTTAAAACAAGTATCGAGATACTTGTTTAAAAAAAAAAGTTTATTGCGTCGTCGTAACGCGATTAGCGGCCGATTCAAGCGATTGCGAATGTTTCGAAAAATCTATTTATTCGGATTTCATAAAATCAGGCGTCCTGGCACTCTTATCGCCGTATCCCATCCATTTGGATCGCCCGACTACCTCGGTGACCCCGTTTCGCCCACCGGCAGTCGATTTCGCGAGCTCGCAATTTCTGTAACTCACGTACACGCGGCTATCGATTATAGAGCTTAAGGCTGATTGTTCACAAGAGACGCGCGCGAGTAGGCTTATATAACTATAATTTCAGACCGGCGCAAACGGAATCACAGCATATTTTTCTCTTTTTTTTTATTATCAATTATATATTACTGTATTGCGCTAAGTCTGTGACGAAACGGAGTAAAATAATGTTGCATTACCTTGGATATATTTAGTATTTAGTAATACGAATTTATGTTTTCTTGGGTTGATTTTGTTTCTAGCATAAGATTTGTGAAAATAAATATGCCTGACCGCCCTGACCACATCGTTGTTAAATTGCAAATGTAAAAGTTTTTCTAAATAATGCGGAAAGCCGAGATAAACAAGCAAAATTATAATTTATGAAGAATTAGATGAATATTATGCCATTGTAAAATAATTTGACTAATAAAAAATATATATGTATAGTACTGTATATTATACAATATATGAATATATAAATGCCATTTGAAAAAATATAATGCGAAACGAGCAGTATTTCACCAAAAATGTTTCTTCTCTATTTTGAAAATTTCTATTACGTCGAGTATATCGAGATGATTTTGCGACAGCCCCGAATCCACCATGGTGTTTCAAAGGCAGACTGAGAGTGACCTTGGGCCCGATTTTGCTTTGCCGATCCGTTTTGACGGTATTATGGCGCTCCTCGATCGTCTGCGGCCGCAAAAACCGCAAGTCAATGTAATCACCAACGTACGGCCGCGCAAAGCGTCCCGCGATAGTTCTAGAATTACTCGATCGGATTATTATTAAGCACGTAAAAAGAGGAAGAGATTCGTGGTTGACTGATCGCGTGGCGGCTACTCGTGTAGAGTTTTACAACTAACCAGTATTGGGCCATTACTACCAGATTTTTTTTTATTGTGTCCATTGGCAGTTAAAGTACTGGTCCAATCGGATGATAACTTGAACCCAAGAATGGCGAGCGATAAATGGTCCACGAATGTCAAATAAAAGTTTAGCCTTACTTAAAAAAGTAAGTATGTGAAAAACTTATTACCATAAGTATACAATTTTTACATGACGCTGATTGTTCTCTCACTTTGCTCACTGTGAAACTATCAATGCGATAACTGTTTTTTTAATCATTCTCAATCCTTTGCCCTTGACAGGGCGTGACGGCGCTTCATGGTGACGTCATAGTGACACTTCTTGCTCGGTCGCTCCAAGTCCTCCGGTCTATTGCCAAGTAAGTCGCCCCGTGGATAGATCTCCCTATCAGGGGCCGCTGGTCCAAGCATCTGCTTGGTGATCTTCCTCTTGATCTCTTTCCATTGATCCTTTCCTTCACCACCAGCTTCACCATTGTGTCTCCTTGTCTGGCTATGTGTTCAAAGTAGCGGAGGTAAGCCTGACTGATGCGCTTGAGGAGTCTTATTCTGATGCCTAGTTCGACCAGCACAGACATATTGGTCCGGTGTTTAGTCTACGGGATCCGAAGGATACGTCGGTACACCCACATCTCAAAACTCTCTATCCTCTTTCTGTCCGTCTTTTTGATGGTCCATGTCTTGGCTGCATAAGTTGCGATGGGAAAGATGAGGGAGTGCACCAGTTGTAGTTTGGTGTTCTTCGTGATGATTCTGTCCTTCCATATTTTGCTCGGTTTTATGGTGGCTGCCCTGGCCATAGCCGTCCTCCTTCTGAATCCATCCGAACATCCTCTTCCGTTGGTTATCATAGAGCCCAAGTATACCATTTTCTCAATGACCTCAAATCCAGACACTTCCTTCACATTGGGCTGGTTATCCATCTGTCTGTCGATGATCATGATCTTCGTCTTAGCTCGGTTAATTTCCAGACCATACTCCTTACTGGTCAACGTGAGTCTCTCCATGAGAGTTTCCATCCTTGCGCGGTAGCAGCCAGAATTGTCGTGTCGTCGGCATACCTCAGGTTGCTGATTCTTCTCCCTCCGACGGAAATTCCTCCTTTCCAATCCTCAAGCACTTTCCGCATTATGTACTCTGTGTAGATGTTGAAGAGGATGGGTGAGAGAATACAGCCCTGTCTTGTGCCCGTTTCTGCTTTGAAGTTGCTGGATATCGTTTGGTTGGCCTGAAGAGCTGCTGTGTTGTTCTCATATAGGCTTTGCACAAGAATCACCAGGTGCCGCGGCACTCCCATTTCCAGCAGAATGGTCCATAAGGGTGTCCACTTCACTGATTCGAACGCCTTGGTGTAGTTGACAAAGCAAAGAAAGACCTTGATGTTGAACTCCCTGACTTTTTTTTACGATTTGGCGAATATTTAGGATTTGCTCTCTAGTGCCCTTCCCGGGAATGAAGCTACACTGTTCCTCGGCTATTTCCGGGAGCAGGAAGCTTTTTAGCCTGTTGTGAAGGATATGTAGGACTTTGCTCGCGTGAGGAATAAGCCACGCGATAATAAGAGCCACTGTCCTGTAGTTGTAGCAATCAGTGGGGGAACCCTTCTTGTATATCGGGACGAAGATCGAGTGACGTCAGTCGTGAGGCCATCTTCCTGTCCCCCAGATGATGTTGCATAGATCCAGCACCGCATCCACTCCAGCCTGGCCCATGGCTTTGAACACTTCTGCGGTTATGCCATTTTCCCCGGTTATGCGACTTCCCATTTTTCAACTGTCCGATCACTTTTTCCACCTCCGAACGCAGAATAAGAGGCTTCAGCTCCAACTCATGGGGCCCGCATGTGGGGTCTGCTTGGCCATGGTTGTTCTTGAACAGGTTGGCGCAGTACTGTTGCCATGTTTCTGCAATGCCTTTTGGGTTCATGATCTTCGTGCCATGCTCGTCCCTGATGACTTGGGTTTGAGGCTTGAATTCCCTGGTCAGGTACTTGACAGTTTTGAAGAGCTCGTGGGACTCATGTCGGTTAGCGTGACGTTCAATATCAGAGCATAGTTTTTTTATAGGAATTTGTTTTTGTTCTGGTTACATGCTCGCTTGATCTGTTGACTGATCCAGCGTAGTCGATCCGCGTTGTTTGCGTCACCCAAGTTACTTCTAATGCGTCGTCTCTCCTCCATCAGTTGCAAAGTTGCGTCGGTCATCCAGTGCTTCTTTTTCCAGATTTCGATTGTTCCGCTCTCCTTGACTGCCTCCTCAATTCATTTTTTGATGTTTTTTTTATAGCCGTTATTAATTGCAAGCAAGTTATTTTATGTTACAGACAGGTTTTATCAAGTCGAAATACATAAAGATACTAAATAAGTTTTTATCAAAAGAAGTAATTATTTAACTTCAATTTCATACACACATATATTATGATTTTAACTGACTTCAAAAAGAAGGTTCTCAATTCGGCAAATATGTATGTGGGTATATCCACGATTTTCTCTGAAATTACTGGGCGGATTTGGATGCGGTTTTCACTGTCTTATAGAGCAATCCTCCTGGAAGGTTTTAGTGCATAAAATATCGTGTTAGAACATCAGGATACGGAGCAGTAAGGAAATATGCGATAATAATTACAACTAATAAATTATTATTTTATATTTATATTAATTAAATAAAGCATTAATAAAAAAGTACACACACACACACACACACACATATCCTCTGTATATGTATATTCCTCCATCTATACTATTATATAAAATCCTTACGGGTGGTGTATGTTTGAACGTTAATAACTTAAAAACTATTGGACCGAATTTTTACAACAAGTACATGAAATGGGGTAGAATTTTCTGGAATGTGCTATAGGGTGTGTATTTTTTGTTACCGATTTTCTGGAAACCGATTTTTTTAATTTTTCTAATCCTTACGGGTAAAAGAATTTAAAAAATCGGTGTCCGGAAAATAGATAACAAAAAACTATACACCCTATAGCACTTCCCGGAAAATTCTACCCCTATTTTATATGGTTTTAATACAAATTCGGTCCAATAGTTTTTAAGTTAAAAACGTTCAAACATATACCACCCGTAAGAATTAGAAAAATAAAAAAAAAACGTTATTAACTTAAAAACTATTGGACCGAATTTATATTAGAACCATATAAAATAGGGGTAGAATTTTCCTGGGAGTGCTATAGAGTGTATAGTTTTTCGTTACCGGTCTTCTGGAAACCGGTTTTTCTAATTTTTTTAATTCTTACGCGAAATAATTGACCGAATCTCAAAGAATTATATATGAAACAGGGATAGAATTTTCCGGGAAGTGATATAAAGTGTATAATTTTTCGTTTCTGATTTTTTTGGAAAATGGTACTAAAATTTTTCCAATTTTTCGGGAATTAATTGCCCGAATTTCACAGAATTGAATTTTGTGATATAAAGTGTATAATTTTTTGTTATTGATTTTTTTGGAAATTGTTATCAGAAATTTTTTGAATTTTTCAGAAAATAATTGATCGAATCTTAAAGAATTGTATATAAAACAGAGGTAGAATTTCTCGGGAAGTGTTATAAACTGCATTAGTTTTTCGTTACTGATCTTTCAAAAATTTTATTAATTTTTAGAGGATGGGTTTAATTGCCACGATGTGTATTATTTTTCGATAACAATTTATTTTTTATGTAGGATAAGTTGTTTATTTCACATATTATATGTGAACAGAGTCACTTTAATTCGTGGCTTTTGTGACTGTCGCGAGTGATAGAAAAGTTATTGGGGTTTTCTTGCAATAACCTGCAGTTAAAACGAGAGAAACAACTTATTCGATTTTTATATAAATAAGATTCTCATTAAAAATTTGGATTAATGGAAAGAAAAATTTCCAAGAAATAATTTACACAAAAAAGAATGACGCCAAAATTTTGATAAAATATGTGTGTAAAATAATCCAATTTTGTATGATAGGGAGAGGGAGATTGGGAGAGAGAGAGAGAGAGAGAGGGGGGAGAGAGAGAGAGAGAGAGAGAGGGGGGGGAGAGGGGGGAGAGAGAGAGAGAGAGAGAGAGAGAGAGAGAGAGAGAGAGAGAGAGAGAGAGAGAGAGAGAGAGATGATGATAATGACGATGATGATGAATTGCTATTTATTAGGCGCTCCGGGATTTCTCCCCTCAAGCGCATATACAAAGGAAAATATGATACAAAGTAACAAAATAACAAAAATAACATGTATATCTATAACACATGTAAGAGAAAAAAAATAGAGAAAAAGTAAATAACAACATAAAGTATCGCTATTGCTGACTTTGAGTATGTGAGCTGAGTAAATATTTAAAAAAATCACGCTTAAAGAACCCCTTCGTGGGGGCATTACGCAAGTAACTAATGACTAGTGGTAAGCTATTCCATAGTTCGGCCGCGAAACTAATGAACGATTTTTTATATAGTTCCGTTCTACATTGAGGGAGAGACAACGACTTCGGGTGAGATCTTGTATCGCGCGCTGCCATGTCGCCCTTGTAAGTAAAGGCTTGGTACAATGATGTGGGTTTCTTAGAGTGAAGGATGGAGTATGTTAAGTTACCGACAAAATATAAACGTCGCTGGTGTATCTTTAGCCACTTAAGCTCTTCGAAGTAAGGCGTGATATGTTCATCCCGTTTAGCCTGACAGACGAATCTAACACAGGTGTTCAAGGCTCGTTGCAAGCGCATATTATGATCTCTTGTGATATCAGTGAATGTTGCACAACAGTAATCAAAAAGAGGCATGATCAGGGTGCAAATTAACCTTGCACGTAACAGAGGCGGCTTTTCCTCTCCCTCTCCCTCTCCCCCTCCCTCTTCCTTTTTCTCTTCCTCTCCCTCTCTCTCTCATTCTCCCTCTCATAAAAAATTGGATTATTTCACACACATATTTTATCAAAATTTTGGCGTCATTCTTTTTTGTGTAAATTATTTCTTGGAAATTTTTCTTTCTATTAATCCAAATTTTTAATGATAATCTTATTTATATAAAAATCGAATAAGTTGTTTCTCTCGTTTTAACTGCAGGGTATTGCAAGAAAACCACAATAACTTTTCTATCACTCGCGACTGTCACAAATTGAAGTGACTCTGTTCACATATAATATGTGAAATAAACAACTTATCCTACATAAAAAAATAAATTGTTATCGAAAAATAATACACATCGTGGCAATTAAACCCATCCTCTAAAAATTAATAAAATTTTTGAAAGATCAGTAACGAAAAACTAATACAGTTTATAACACTTTCCGAGAAATTCTACCTGTGTTTTATATACAATTCTTTAAGATTTGATCAATTATTTCCCGAAAAATTTAAAAAATTTCTGATAACAATTTCCAAAAAGATCAGTAACGAAAAATTATACACTTTATATCACAAAATTCAATTCTTTGAAATTCGGGCAATTAATTCTCGAAAAATTGGAAAAATTTTGGTACCATTTTCCAAAAAAATCAGAAACGAAAAATTATACACTTTATATCACTCCCCGGAAAATTATATCCCTGTTTCATATATAATTTTTTGAGATTCGGTCAATTATTTCGCGTAAGAATTAAAAAAAATTAGAAAAACCGGTTTCCAGAAGATCGGTAACGAAAAACTATACACTCTATAGCACTCCCCGGAAAATTCTACCCCTATTTTATATGGTTCTAATATAAATTCGGTCCAATAGTTTTTAAGTTAATAAAGTTAAATATATTTTTTTTATTTTTCTAATTTTTACGGGTGGTATACGTTTGAACGTTTTTAACTTAAAAACTATTGGACCGAATTTGTATTAAAACCATATAAAATAGGAGTAGAATTTTCCGGGGAGTGCTATAGGGTGTATAGTTTTTTGTTATCTATTTTCTGGACACCGATTTTTTTAATTCTTTTACCCGTAAGGATTAGAAAAATTAAAAAAATCGGTTTCCAGAAAATCGGTAACGAAAAAATACACACCCTACAGCACATTCCAGAAAATTCTACCCCTATTTCATGTTCTTGTTGTAAAAATTCGGTCCAATAGTTTATAAGTTATTAACGTTCAAACATACACCACCCGTAAGGATTTTATATAATAGTATAGATAATAGTATAGATATATACATTAGTATAGATATATATAATATATATATATATATACACAGGGTGTTCCGTAAGTTGAGGTAAATCGCTCGGGAAATGAATGGGGAACCAAAAACAAGAAAGAAAGTTGATACAAACATAGGTCCGAAAATGCGTTGTTTTCGAGTATCACCATATTTATGTTAAAATTTGAAATTGCTTTACTTTCGAATTTTAGTGTCAAAATTGAAACATGAGATGATTTGTACGAGTTTCAACACATAACTAAAGTGAAATAAAAGTTGCGGGCTGCTTTAGCACTACCCAAGATACACTACGTGCATGGAGGTACAGCCCGCTTAGTATCCCTTGGCAGAAATCAGTACCCCTATTCTGTACCTCTTAACGACAGTGTCATTCAGGTATACTATATGGAAAGAAAAGCTGCGCAATGACGATATAACGTATATACGACGATTATATATATAATATATGTATATACACATCTGTAACTCTAACGACAGTATCGGTATCGTTATATCGTCGTTGCGCAGCTTTTCAGTATAAAAAAAATTTTTTTAAAGCTCTAAAAAGTATGAAATAATACTTTCAAGAATTTCTTTCAATTTTTTAAAGTCGCCACTGGTAAATATGCATAAAAGGTTACGCACCTCACCAATTTTATCGCCACTTAAATATGTTGTAGGGGAGGTCTTTCTGAGTAATTCCACACCAGAAAACAGTGAGGGACGACATTAGTTCAGAAGAAATAGCAAATTACAATTTCACAATTTTAATACTTTTTTTTAGGTATTATAAAGTCACATTAGTTCTAAGAGAAATAATTTGCTGATACGTGTGTATAGACAGTACACATGCAGGCGGGGGAGGGGCGGTACTGAAAAAAAAAGATATTATCACAGCATATACAAACTTTAATGTCAAACTTCAATTTGTTGTATCTTCTAAACTAATAGTCCGAGAGCCCACCGCAAAAATTTGGGTCCATCGCTTTTATGGATAAATTTACTTGCAAAAGGTAGTTTATAAGTCGTATTATCATAAACGATTGTCAGCCAAACTCGTACCCCCTGCGTTATGAGCAATAAAAATTTATTAACAATTGGATTTCTAAGCGATTTGGGTCCATCGCTTTTATGGACGAAACTTGTTTCATTCGAAAGGGCATCAAATTCCCTTTCAGAAAATACCCGGCTGATTTGCCCTGGCCCCTGCAAAACCCAGGCTGATCATGATTTTTGACTCAACGCGCGAGTCAGATCGAGCGTGGCGTTTGAAATGCGCGCCGTAAACAAGGACAGAGCGTCACGCTTTTATTTATACTTTGGATACTATCTAATATCATAAATTTTTAAAGATCATAATTGTTGTTATTGTTATTATTTAACGTTTATGATATTATAATATTGTGTAGGGATTAAGAATATTTTTGATTTTTTTTATCATTTATATTATTATATTTTATATGTTAATTATATACTTTTATCATTTATCATAGTTAAAAATATCATATTTCCAGATAAAAAGTATGGAACTGTCAGAGAACGTAATGTAAATTGGAATTTTGTCGAATATTTCCAAGTTTTTTACATTTTTTTATAATTAATTGAATTTTAACAAAATCATAGCAAATACTACACGGAAAAAAATAAACTGTAAAAAATCGTCAGAAATCTGATGACTATTTACAGTTTATTATGTAACTCGGCCACGGGTAATGATAAACTCGTAATTTTTCAATGAAATAAATGAGATCAAGAGACACGGTAGTGTCTCGCGCCAAGTACACGCGGAGCGAGACCGACCGTGACTCTTTTACGCGACGCGACGGGTTGCGAGTACCCGAGATGTTGAGATCTCGATAACGAGTGAACGGATCAAGTTCTAAGTAGGCTTGATCGATAGCTTGGGGTCCAATTAGGGGGGGGTTTCTCTCATAATATTCCGCTACGTGCCTTACGAGCGGAGATATTGCGACGCAAAGTCCAAATGTGAAAATTTATTTTTAAGATACTCCTAACGCTCTCATTCAATATTATTATGATTATCAGAGAAATGTCCCTTTCACTTTTTCGACGCTGGCGGCGCAGGTATCGCCAGTTTCGATATCGCGCGCGTATTTCGAAATTAGGTCGATAGACTTATCGGTCAGGAGGAAGATTTCTATTTAGGTAAATTAGATATATATATATAATAAATATTGAGTCAACGGAAAAGAAGGTTCTCTACGCTTGGCAGAAAGTGCCGCTAGGGAATTTTTAAGTCGATTCTTATGAATCAAGCTTGAATTTGATGTCTATGTATCCCAGGTTGCCGATGACGAGGTCCACATAGTGCACTCCGTAGTTTTTGGTGTTTACGTGTATTAATATCTTGAATTCGATGTCCACGTGTCCCAAGTTGCCGATGACGGGATCCAGATAATGCGCTTCATAGTTTTCGGTGTCCAGGTGTAATAATACGTTGAATTCGATGTCTAGGTGTCCCAGGTTGCCGATGACAAGGTCCACATAGTGCGCTCCGTAGTTTTCGGTGTCTACGTGTATTAATACCTTGAATTCGATGTTCACGTGTCCCAGGTTGCCGATGACGGGATCCAGATAGTGCGCTTCATAGTTTTCGGTGTCCAGGTGTAATAATACGTTGAATGCGATGTCTAGGTGTCCCAGGTTGCCGATGACGATGTCTAGATAGTGAGCTCCGTAGTTTTCGGTGTTTACGTGTATTAATACCTTGAATTTGATGTCTAGGTGTCCCAGGTTGCCGATGACGAGTCCACATAGTGCGCTCCGTAATTTTCGGTGTTTACGTGTATTAATACCTTGAAATTGATATCTAGGTGTCCCAGGTTCATAAAGACAAGGTCCAGATAGCGCGCTCCGTAGTTTTCGGTGTCTAGGTGTAATAATACCTCGAATTTGATGTCTACGTGTCCCAGGTTGCCGATGACGAGGTCCACACAGTGCGCTCCGTAGTTTTCGGTGTCTACGTGTATTAATACCTTGAATTCGATGTTCACGTATCCCAGGTTGCCGATGACAAGATCCAGATAATGCGCTTCATAGTTTTCAGTGTCCAGGTGTAATCGTACGTTGAATTCGATGTCTAGGTGTCCCAGGTTGCCGATGACAAGGTCCACATAGTGCGCTCCGTAGTTTTCGGTGTCCACGTATCCCAGGTTGCTGATGACGAGGTCCAGATATCGCGCTCCGTAGTTTTCGGTGTCTAGGTGTAATAATACCTCGAATTTGATGTTCACGTGTCCCAGGTTGCCGATGACGAGATCCAGATAGTGCGCTTCATAGTTTTCGGTGTCCAGGTGTAATTGTACGTTGAATTCGATGTCTAGGTGTCCTAGGTTGCCGATGACAAGGTCCACATAGTGCGCTCCGTAGTTTTCGGTGTCTACGTGTATTAATATTTTGAATTCGATGTCCACGTATCCCAGGTTGCCGATGACGGGATCCAGATAGTGCGCTTCATAGTTTCCGGTGTCCAGGTGTAATCGTACGTTGAATGTGATGTCTAAGTGTCCCAGGTTGCCGATGACGAGGTCCACATAGTGCGCTTCGTAGTTTTTGGTGTCTAGGTGTATTAATAACTTTAAATCTGAATGGGTGCGTTCAGCCGATACTCCGCTAGCCTAGCAATCGTGAGCAGTTGCTCGTTTTTGCTCGTTTCTTCTCTTTTTAATCCAGTAAGTCAAAAAAGAGGAAACGAGCGAATCGGCTGAACGCACCCAATGTAGGACACGTAGATATCAAATTCGAGGTATTAATACATGTAGACACCGAAAACTACGAAGCGCACTATGTGGACCTCGTCATCGGCAACTTGGAACACGTGGCCATCAAATTCAAGGTATTAATACACCTGGACACCGAAAACTATAGAGCGCGCTATGTGGACCTCGTCATCGGCAACCTGGGACACCTAAACATTGAATTCAAGCTTGATTATAAAAATCGACTTAAAATTTCCCTAGCGGCAGAATTAAAATTATGTCATGACATAATAAAAATCGCTGAATTAAAATTATGTCTAGACATAATAAAAATTGGACAAAAATTATGTTTAGACATAATAAAAATTGGATGAATTAAAATTATGTCTGACGTAAAAATAATTATCAAAAATATCGATACCTGGAAGATATCGGTACATATACAGTTGCGAACAACATTCAGTAAGACACGCAAATAAAAATAAATAAAGATTAACATTAACATTAATCATGCTTTATTGCGATTATGTTTTATGTTGAAATTGAAAAATATATACAAGGTGTACAACTAAAAGGGTTACAGATTATTATTTTTAAAAAACTGAGCAAAATATTAAATTGTTGTTTTCTTTAGAAATAATAGTCCGTAACACTTTTAGCTTCATACCTTGTATTATATACGGTTTATGAGATTATAGAATATATTGTTTATAAGATTAAGATGCGTAACACTACAAAAAGGCGTGATATCCGCACAAAATTACCTTTTTAAAAAAAAGGTAAAAAAAGGCGCCAAGTACACGTATAGTAGTGTATATGTTGTTACCAAACAAAAAAGAAAGTGGTAGTATTATACCTTGAAAAAACCTAAGTAACAAGTGGTAGATCTTTATATCTCGAAAAATCTCGAAAAAATCTAAGCAGTAGTATCTTTATTTCCGAAAAATTATAACCCAAGTGATACACGTCACAAAATTATGTTACCTTATCAAAAAGAAGAGTCGCGCTTCAAGTGATCTATTACAATTACAAAAAAGAAATGATATCTCTTTAAGTTAGAGCGCCAATTACAGAGAGAACATGTATATTGCCTCAAAAAATAATTGTTGCACTACATTGAAAAATCTTTACATTGTGTCAATTAGAAAAGAATGTATAATAACAATTTTATAAGATTAAAAAATTTTATTTAAATTTAACAAAAGGGAATACAAGATATTTAAATACAAAGTTATTTACATGTGTATTTTTTAATGGCCACAAAGAATTACAGAAGTAACAGTACAAAATAAAAATATTTTATTAAAATACATAAATTTTTCTTGTAAAAAAACTTGGCGCTGCGCTAGACCTCAAAATTTTAAATAAATAAATAAACTTATTCTATACTTAATTATAAGCCGCATTATCCGCCGTCCGCGTAGTCACGCACACCCATATCACTCACTCCCACATCCACGCTGATAATCATTTAATATTACTCCCATTGTATTCTTCTCTGAATTATTTTTATTTATTGTTGTCCTTATTTATTTAAAAGGTCTAGCAGCGCCAAGTTTTTTTACAAGAAAAATTTATGTATTTTAATAAAATATTTTTATTTTTTACTGTTACTTCTGTAATTCTTTGTGGCCATTAAAAAATACACATGTAAATAACTTTGTATTTAAATATCTTGTATTCCCTTTTGTTAAATTTAAATAAAATTTTTTAATCTTATAAAATTGTTATTATACATTCTTTTCTAATTGACACAATGTAAAGATTTTTCAATGTAGTGCAACAATTATTTTTTGAGGCAATATACATGTTCTCTCTGTAATTGGCGCTCTAACTTAAAGAGATATCATTTCTTTTTTGTAATTGTAATAGATCACTTGAAGCGCGACTCTTCTTTTTGATAAGGTACTACTAACACGGCAAATGAATTTTTGATATGCACATCAATGCTTTTTTTACAGTGTATAATAATATTAATATATATTCAAACAGTAAGATTAGGTTCATACATCAATTTATAATAAAAATTCAGTAAAATGACTAAATTACAGTGCTAAACAGTATTTTTTATTGATAATTTTATTATTTTTTACATATTATTTTTTCCGTGTAGTATTTGCTATGATTTTGTTAAAAATCCAATTAATTATAAAAAAATGTAAAAAACTTGGAAATATTCGACAAAATTCCAATTTACATTACGTTCTCTGACAGTTCCATACATTTTATCTGGAAATATGATATTTTTAACTATGATAAATGATAAAAGTATATAATTAACATATAAAATATAATAATATGAATAATAAAAAAAATCAAAAATATTCTTAATCCCTACACAATATTTTAATATCATAAACGTTAAATAATAACAATAACAACAATTATGATCTTTAAAAATTTATGATATTAGATAGTATCCAAAGTATAAATAAAAGCGTGACGCTCTGTCCTTGTTTACGGCGCGCATTTCAAACGCCACGCTCGATCTGACTCGCGCGTTGAGTCAAAAATCATGATCAGCCTGGGTTTTGCAGGGGCCAGGGCAAATCAGCCGGGTATTTTCTGAAAGGGAATTTGATGCACTTTCGAATGAAACAAGTTTCGTCCATAAAAGCGATGGACCCAAATCGCTTAGAAATCCAATTGTTAATAAATTTTTATTGCTCATAACGCAGGGGGTACGAGTTTGGCTGACAATCGTTTATGATAATACTACTTATAAACTACCATTTGCAAGTAAATTTATCCATAAAAGCGATGGACCCAAATTTTTGCGGTGGGCTCTCGCACTATAATACTGTCCCCCACTTTTTTCTTGCGTAGAATTACTCAAAAAGACCTCCGCTACAACATATTTAAGTGGCGATAAAATTGGTGAGGTGTAACTTTTTATGCATATTTACTTCGGCGCCAAATTAATAATAGGTACTTCAAAAAATTGAAAGGAATTCTTAAAAGTATTATTATTTTTTAAAATTTTTTTATTAAAAAATTTTTTTTAGTTTTGCTTCTTCATAGAGAAAGCTTTGTGATGGTGAAAAAAAAAAATTTTTCAAGATTTTAAAAGAAATAGGTTTAGAATGTTCCAAAATGTCGAGAAATCATATTAGTAGAAAATGTCCGGAAGTGTGTGTGTGTGTGTGTGTGTGTATGGATTTTTTGTACACGCATCTACTTTTACAATTTTTTAATTACCGGGATGCATTTTTTTTAATCGATAGAGTATCATATATATATATATATATATATATATATATATTCGAATATATATAAATTCGAATAAAATTTATATACCGGTCAACCAATTTTAATAAAATTTGAAGAGGACATACTTTCTATATATATATATATATATATATATATATATATATATATATATATATATATAGAAAGTATGTCCTCTTCAAATTTTATTAAAATTGGTTGACCGGTATATAAATTTTATTAGAATTTATATATATATATATATATATATATATATATATAGAAAAGTGTGTTTTATCCTATAGCTTTCTCAATATTTGAGATAGCGATCTATATCTAATTCTATTAAATTTTTCAGTTTTTTGTTTTTTTACCCCTATTTCATATATAATTAACTAAGATTTGGTTAATTAGTTCTGGAGTTACAGACGTTTGAAATTTCGGAGAATCCGTACATAAATATTGATCGCATATAAAGCTAAGTCTAATTAACCGAATTTAAAAGAATTATATATAAAATGGGGATATAAAAAACTGAAAATTATAATAAAATTATAAATAGATCGATATCTCCAAATTTGCGGAAGTTAAAGCTTCTTCTATGAGGAAGCCATGTGCAAATTTCTAATTTGCACAATTTTTTTATCTTTAGTTGTGAAAAATTTTTTCAATGTTCAAGGCTTAGAAAAGGGAATAAAATGCTTATATTGTTAAAATTTCAATTTCAACATAGTATAAAAAATTAAGTAAACTGAGTACTGCTAAGTGTACAAACGGGTAGGTCAATCACTCAACTATCATCAATGGGAGCATGAGCTCCATTTTTGGCATGAACATTTGGAAATATATCATTGTAAAGGGTCTGGGGTTCGCTGGTTTTTAAATTTATGTCTGTGTGTGATATGAAGAAACCTCGTAATTGGAACCGAAGTAAAATTTATAATTTGACAACAATGAACAATTTTATACATTTTTGGAAAACTATACTTTGTTTGAATCAATTTTTTTATTTTAATATTTTATATGTAAAAGTATTAATATACGCACATACATACACTTTATACGCACGCAGGCAAACACACATTCATATACATAGAGAGAGAAAGTGTTAAAGAAAAAGTGGCGCGTGTAGTGTAGTTATACTTTGTAACATTCTAGTATCAAAAAATTTCTGTAAAATTAGAAATTACAGAAGTAGTACTCAGATTATTTTTGTATAAAAAAGCGAAATATTAAAATTTTAAAAAGTATTTAGTGGTTTGTATTTATAAATATCATCTTTCATTATAATTATCAATGTGCATAATTATTCGCTAGACGTCTTGTATAGTGCTTAACGTTAGCTATAATGTTGAACTGGGAATGATCCATCACCGTATACCGCGCGCATTATCGTAGAAGTAAATAGACATCCGATTATTTGCCAGCAATAACCCAGTATTGAATGACAGATTTTTGGCCAATGGTTGATCCGCCAGTGGTGGATCGACCAAGTATTGCTTCTGTTATAATGTCGGGATATCTCATATGAATATAATAGAAGTGCGGCATAACATTCGGCAAAAAGAAATAACACTTTCGAATCCATCGTGGAAAGAGGCCTCGATGTATTAATTTTAATGGATGATATTTTTACATAAACAAAACTTATTATTAAATAAAAAGTAGTGCGACAGAATGGAAATTTTCTATTTACAAACCAATATAAATTTAAATCTTTCTCTTTGAAAATTTGTGCGTTTACGTCGCACTCAACAAATCTCCGGCAGTGAAATGTACGTTTGAATAATTCGCAGTTTTGGCAGTCGCGTCCCTTCACGCTGCATTAACTTTGCGGAAATTTTATTATCCGAGGATCGTATCTGGTACATGGCCGTATTATCCTTTATTGAATTGTTGTGACCGAAAGTAGGACGTCGCCAGGAAACTCCGTATTCAGTCTGTCTCTGATAATGAAATATTCACTAGGATTTTTCTTGCTGCCGTTTCATAGGGAAACGTTGTAATTGATCGACGTCCATTCCAGACCGTGACTTAGCCTACCGCATGAAAATATAGGACCACAGAAGAACATTTGCGTGCTCCGGTGTCCGCTAAAATGCGAACGCTGACGTAGTAGTAACGGTGGACACTTAACTTTACGCTCTATAAAATGTTCATTATTTGACTTTTTTAAGACTTTACAGAAACCAACTCTAAATAATGCATCTGTTCCCTCCGCGGTTTGTTCATCACGAAATTTTCACTCGTCCGCGTTTCATATAAAGAACATTTCTGAACGTTTTATTTGACGAACATAAGATTTCTCATGAAAACACAATATTTTTTTTAATCTTTCGTATCAAGATATTTTTGTTTGTTCGTAAATTATAATGGAACAACTACAGATTTCGTATTTTTAAAAAGAATCCGACGAGAGTTCACATTTCATATTCAAAAATTCATAATCAAGAGATGAAATTGTCAAAAAAATTTTGTCCGATTGCGGAAATGCGTACAAGTCTGAGGACATACGCCCGAGTATGCGAAATCTTATAAGTCGAGCAAAATAGTAAGAGAGAAAGAGAGAAAGAGGACGAATCACCGCCTTGGATAAGAATGTATGTCTAGTTTAGTGGGCAAGTAGGTCGCGAGGGAAACCAACGGCGACGTGGGTTACGCAACGTAGTTCCAGTGTTATACAACTATTGACTCACCGGATTAACAAGCAGGCTGGGTGAAAACGAAAGCTGAGTGCCCGTCAGGCCACCTCCTCTCTCCTCGCCTCGTCTCGCCTCGCCTTGTCTGGTCGTGCCTCGCCGCGTCACTCCACTCCGCGCCTCGCCTCGTCTCGTCTCGCCTCGCCTCGCCTCGCCTTTCCTTGCTTTTGCCCGCGAGAAGCGTCGACGTAGGCACGCGCGGAGGTATGTATATGCTTTTACGTGAGAAAGATTACGAGCGAGAAGCAATCAAGCATTGGTACAAATGGCGTGGATAATTAGACACATCGTTTAGCTATCGACTCGCTCGCCGAGGATTCGCTTAGGGAAATTTATTCGTACGCCATTGTCTCCTGCCAAACGTAATGCAAAAATTGTACAAGAATAAATATATTTTTTATGTTATCGCTTTGTTTATTTAAAAATTTTTAAAAGTGATTTTAATTTGATTCCTTTAATTACAATCAGTTGAGCAAAATTTCGACTGTGCACTATAAAAGAATTAAAATGCTTTAATTTATTTGAGAAAGTGTCGATAGACACATTTTGTTTGTCGTGCTAGAAGATAAGTGATATCAAAAAGAATCGAATAATATCTTTAAACTATTTGGAGTGATTTTTTTTGGAATTTCAGTGATCGAAAATTGTATTTTTGCTTTGTATTGCGATTAAAAATTGGATTGTATTTAGCCGCACGTGTAATGATTAAAGTTAATTGAAGTTGCTTATTTTGCATTAACTGAAGTTATACGAATATTCGAATATTAGCACGACTTTGTGTACTAAATATACATGATAACTGTAAACTGAAGAATTAGTTTCAAAATAGATTCAAATTAAAATTATTATAGAACAAATAATACCTATAATATAATTAAGTAAAAACGTATATATTAATTTTAAGCTTTAATAAAAAAAATTGGTTTCCAGAAAATAGATAACAAAAAACTATATATACACTCTATCAAGAGACACGGTAGTGTCTCGCGCCAAGTACACGCGGAGCGAGACCGACCGTGACTCTTTTACGCGACGCGACGAGTTGCGAGTACCCGAGATGTTGAGATCTCGATAACGAGTGAACGGATCAAGTTCTAAGTAGGCTTGATCGATAGCCTGGGGTCCAATTAGGGGGGGGTTTCTCTCATAATATTCCGCTACGTGCCTTACGAGCGGAGATATTGCGACGCAAAGTCCAAATGTGAAAATTTATTTTTAAGATACTCCTCCTCCTCCTCCTCCTCCTCCTCCTAACGCCGCGATCTATCAGAGAAACGTCACTTTCACTTTTTCGACGCTGGCGGCGCAGGTATCGCCAGTTTCGATATCGCGCGCGTATTTCAAAATTAGGTCGATAAACTTATCGGTCAGGAGGAAGATTTCTATTTAAGTAAAAATTAGGTATATATATAATAAATATTGAGTCAACGGAAAAGTAGGTTCTCTATGCTTGGCAGAAAGTGCCGCTAGGGAATTTTTAAGTCGATTCTTATGAATCAAGCTTGAATTTGATGTCTATGTATCCCAGGTTGCCGATGACAAGGTCCAGATAGTGCGCTTTATAGTTTTCGGTGTCCAGGTGTAATAATACGTTGAATTCGATGTCTACGTGTCCCAGGTTGCCGATGACGAGGTCCACATAGTGCGCTCCGTAGTTTTTGGTGTCTACGTGTATTAATATCTTGAATTCGATGTCCACGTGTCCCAGGTTGCCGATGACGGGATCCAGATAATGCGCTTCATAGTTTTCGGTGTCCAGGTGTAATCGTACGTTGAATGCGATGTCTAGGTGTCCCAGGTTGCCGATGACAAGGTCCACATAGTGCGCTCCGTAGTTTTCGGTGTCTACGTGTATTAATACCTTGAATTCAATGTTCACGTGTCCCAGGTTGCCGATGACAAGATCCAGATAGTGCGCTTCATAGTTTTCGGTGTCCAGGTGTAATCGTACGTTGAATTCGATGTCTAGGTGTCCCAGGTTGCCGATGACGAGGTCCACATAGTGCGCTCCATAGTTTTCGGTGTCTACGTGTATTAATACCTTGAATTCGATGTCCACGTGTCCCAGGTTGCCGATGACGAGGTCCACACAGTGCGCTTCGTAGTTTTCGGTGTCCAGGTGTAATAATACGTTGAATTCGATGTCCACGTGTCCCAGGTTGCCGATGACGAGGTCCACAGTGCGCTTCGTAGTTTTCGGTGTCCAGGTGTAATCGTACGTTGAATTCGATGTCTAGGTGTCCCAGGTTGCCGATGACGAGGTCCACATAGTGCGCTCCGTAGTTTTCGGTGTCTACGTGTATTAATACCTTGAATTTGATGTCCACGTGTCCCAGGTTGCCGATGACGAGGTCCACACAGTGCGCTTCATAGTTTTCGGTGTCCAGGTGTAATAATACGTTGAATTCGATGTCCACGTGTCCCAGGTTGCCGATGACGAGGTCCACATAGTGCGCTTCGTAGTTTTCGGTGTCCAGGTGTAATAATATGTTGAATTCAATGTTTAGGTGTCCCAGGTTGCCGATGACGAGGTCCACATAGTGCGCTCCGTAGTTTTCGGTGTCTACGTGTATTAATACCTTGAATTCGATGTCCACGTGTCCCAGGTTGCCGATGACGAGGTCCACATAGTGCGCTCCGTAGTTTTCGGTGTCTACGTGTATTAATACCTTGAATTCGATGTCCACGTGTCCCAGGTTGCCGATGACGAGGTCCACACAGTGCGCTTCATAGTTTTCGGTGTCCAGGTGTAATAATACGTTGAATTCGATGTCCACGTGTCCCAGGTTGCCGATGACGAGGTCCACATAGTGCGCTTCGTAGTTTTCGGTGTCCAGGTGTAATAATATGTTGAATTCAATGTTTAGGTGTCCCAGGTTGCCGATGACAAGGTCCACATATTGCGCTCCGTAGTTTTCGGTGTCTACGTGTATTAATACCTTGAAATTGATGTCTAGGTGTCCCAGGTTGCTGATGACGAGGTCCACATAATGCGCTTCATAGTTTTTGGTGTCTAGGTGTATTAATAACTTTAAATCTGAATGGGTGCGTTCAGCCGATACTCCGCTAGCCTAGCAATCGTGAGCAGTTGCTCGTTTTTGCTCGTTTCTTCTCTTTTTAATCCAGTAAGTCAAAAAAGAGGAAACGAGCGAAAACGAGCGACTGCTCACGATTGCTAGGCTAGCAAAGTATCGGCTGAACGCACCCAATGTAGGACACGTAGATATCGAATTCGAGGTATTAATACATGTAGACACCGAAAACTACGAAGCGCACTATGTGGACCTCGTCATCGGCAACTTGGAACACGTGGCCATCAAATTCAAGGTATTAATACACCTGGACACCGAAAACTATAGAGCGCGCTATGTGGACCTCGTCATCGGCAACCTGGGACACCTAAACATTGAATTCAAGCTTGATTCATAAAAATCGACTTAAAATTATGTCATGACATAATAAAAATCGCTGAATTAAAATTATGTCTAGACATAATAAAAATTGGACAAAAATTATGTTTAGACATAATAAAAATTGGATGAATTAAAATTATGTCTGACGTAAAAATAATTATCAAAAATATCGATACCTGAAGATATCGGTACATATACAGTTGCGAACAACATTCAGTAAGACACGCAAATAAAAATAAATAAAGAATTTTACAGTTAACGACTTATTAACATTAATCATGCTTTATTGCGATTATGTTTTATGTTGAAATTGAAAAATATATACAAGGTGTACAACTAAAAAGGTTACAAATTATTATTTTTAAAAAACTGAGCAAAATATTAAATTGTTGTTTTCTTTAGAAATAATATTCCGTAACTCTTTTAGCTTCATACCTTGTATTATATACGGTTTATGAAATTATAAGATATATTGTTTATAAGATTAAGTTGCGTAACACTACAAAAAGGCGTGATATCCGTACAAAATTACCTTTTAAAAAAAAAGGTAAAATGAGCGCCAAGTACACGCATAATAGTGTATATGTATTATGTTGTTACCCTGTTATGTTGTTACCTCGAAAAAAACAAAGTGGTAGTATTATACCTCCAAATAGCTTTATCCTGTACATACTGTTTATACAATGCGTAATATACT
This sequence comes from Temnothorax americanus, assembly GCF_048541705.1. NCBI lineage: Eukaryota > Metazoa > Arthropoda > Insecta > Hymenoptera > Formicidae > Temnothorax > Temnothorax americanus. The sequence goes on along the minus strand of NW_027509244.1, from coordinate 126,440 downwards.
ACAAAAAGGCGTGATATCCGCACAAAATTACCTTTTTTAAAAAAAGGTAAAAAAAGGCGCCAAGTACACGTATAGTAGTGTATATGTTGTTACCTAAAAAAAAAAAGAAAGTGGTAGTATTATACCTCGAAAAAACCTAAGTAACAAGTGGTAGATCTTTATATCTCGAAAAATCTCGAAAAAATCTAAGCAGTAGTATCTTTATTTCCGAAAAATTATAACCCAAGTGATACACGTCACAAAATTATGTCACCTTATCAAAAAGAAGAGTCGCGTTTCAAGTGATCTATTACAATTACAAAAAAGAAATGATATCTCTTTAAGTTAGAGCGCCAATTACAGAGAGAACATGTATATTGCCTCAAAAAATAATTGTTGCACTACATTGAAAAATCTTTACATTGTGTCAATTAGAAAAGAATGTATAATAACAATTTTATAAGATTAAAAAATTTTATTTAAATTTAACAAGGGAATACAAGATATTTAAATACAAAGTTATTTACATGTGTATTATTTTTTAATGGCCACAAAGAATTACAGAAGTAACAGTACAAAATAAAAATATTTTATTAAAATACATAAATTTTTCTTGTAAAAAAACTTGGCGCTGCTAGACCTCGAAATTTTAAATAAATAAATAAACTTATTCTATACTTAATTATAAGCCGCATTATCCGCCGTCCGCGTAGTCACGCACACCCATATCACTCACTCCCACATCCACGCTGATAATCATTTAATATTACTCCCATTGTATTCTTCTCTGAATTATTTTTATTTATTGTTGTTTTTATTTATTTAAAAGGTCTAGCAGCGCCAAGTTTTTTTACAAGAAAAATTTATGTATTTTAATAAAATATTTTTATTTTGTACTGTTACTTCTGTAATTCTTTGTGGCCATTAAAAAATAATACACATGTAAATAACTTTGTATTTAAATATCTTGTATTCCCTTGTTAAATTTAAATAAAATTTTTTAATCTTATAAAATTGTTATTATACATTCTTTTCTAATTGACACAATGTAAAGATTTTTCAATGTAGTGCAACAATTATTTTTTGAGGCAATATACATGTTCTCTCTGTAATTGGCGCTCTAACTTAAAGAGATATCATTTCTTTTTTGTAATTGTAATAGATCACTTGAAACGCGACTCTTCTTTTTGATAAGGTGACATAATTTTGTGACGTGTATCACTTGGGTTATAATTTTTCGGAAATAAAGATACTACTGCTTAGATTTTTTCGAGATTTTTCGAGATATAAAGATCTACCACTTGTTACTTAGGTTTTTTCGAGGTATAATACTACCACTTTCTTTTTTTTTTTAGGTAACAACATATACACTACTATACGTGTACTTGGCGCCTTTTTTTACTTTTTTTTAAAAAAGGTAATTTTGTGCGGATAGTACTCACCGGAAAATTCTACCCCTATTTCATATATAATTCGTTAAGATTTAGTTAATCAGTTCTGGAGTTATAGAAATTTCGGTAAATTTGGCACATACATACACACATACACACATACGCACATACACACATACATACACACATACTAACATTTTTTAAAATAGCGATTTTTCGACGTTTTAGAACATTCTGAACACATTGGCAAAAGCAACTAATAAAATTTTTTTTACGAAAACAGCTTTCTTTATGAAGAAGCAAAAGAATTTGGGAAAAGCAGCATTTTGCTTCGCTTTGCTTCGCTTCCATTTTTTCCCAGTAGATGACGATCCTGATTTTAACTGGCTGGCCTTTCTCGATTATCTCGATGCTTCGGGAAAATAGCTTGGTAGAACCGCGTCGTAGATGCAAATCGATCCGCATATTTTTTGACGACGTCATAAAAAGGAATCGGGCCACGGCGCAGATTTCTTTCGCACGAGGCACACGACGAGACAAGCTATACGAATTGCAGCACAAAAATCACCAGCCGTCGCAATTCGATCCGAACGTACTTCTCGATCGCTCGTTCTGAAAGTATAGTTTTATAATAGCGAGCATCAATGCATCTCTTTTGCTCGTTGCGGCTTGTGTTTCGCGGAATCGCGAAACATCCCGCGCAAAGAGACGAAGTATACCTCGATCAGCTTGAGTGCTTTCCTATACTTAAGTACTTACTATGCGGCGAGCGAGTCGATTCTTACCTCGATCGAGAGCGAAGTAGTAAAGACGGCCGTTGCGTAAGGCAGTCGGCTTTTGCTTAACCGATTTCAACCCAAACGGTCGAGAACGATCGCGACTAAGTGCTCGGAACGAGGCTCATCTGACCGATTCTTTTTTTCCCCTCGATCTCTGCTCCATGTAATTTGCACCACGGAATTCGAGTCTGCCCGAGAAGATTGTCGTTCATTTCGTGGCATGAGTTTTACAAAATAACCAGGCATCAAAGAGAGACACGGGTTACCGCTATTTTCACATATTTACCCGTCATGATAGCGTGTAAACTTGAACAACTGTCTTCTGCTTGAGATCATGACGCGTGTTTTCATGACGTTTATAGCTGTTTGCCTTGAGCCCTTGATTACACTAATTATATATAATAAGTTATGTCAATGTAATGTAAGAACTGAGAAGTGAAATTTGGTTCTGAATGCACGAATAAACGTGTTAGTTACAAAGCAGCCGAAAAGCGATATTCTTTTCAATGAAAGAAAGAGAGAGAGAGAGAGAGAGAGAGAGAGAGAGAGAAAGAGCGAGAATTTAAAAGAATATTAATTACAAAATCAAATGTTATCAACGTCGGAACAAAGCCCTCTGAACTGCTTCCGATATGGCTTCACTGTATATATTTGCTATTATCTTTCATTGAGAAGTTAGATTATTATCTCTGTTAAATATTATGATGTGTGATTATAATGTGTTACTTTCGGGGAAGATTTCTTTCCCTGACCTACATGTTCGGTAGAACAGATAAGACCTCGTAACACTTCAAGGATACATAATTTACAATCAGTGATATCGAATAACTTCATGTAAAAGTATTACTTCTCTCACGTTATGCCGTCATACGGATGACGGGCAGATCGTCAATAGAGTTTAATATACCGATGAATTTACCCTGGATGATCAATAATTATCTTATCCATTAGTGGCGCAAACGCGAAATTGCGATAGTCGTAATAATCATGATAGTCTCGCGCCAACGAGAATCACCCTGACACGCTTTCGAAATTAATCGATTATTAATTTGTTAATTAATAATTACTTAAGTATTAATAAATATTTAAGTATTATTCAAAACGCATTTATAAGGGAACAATTGCAAAGGAACTCTTTCGCGTTTCTTTATTTCGGCGAACGCGCTCATTTGCGTTTATTTACAGTATAACTTCTTAAATTAACGTTCGTAGCACGTTGCGTGAGGTCGAATCCAGGCCGAGCGAACGCGAACGAGCGTGAACGAACAGCTCGCTATAAGTATACAGGGAATACGCCGGCGCGCGACGCCGTTCGTCCTCATTGAAGCGATTTCGTTCGTTCGCGTTCGCTCGTTTAGTCTGAATCCGGTTTAAGATAACCGTGCGTGTCGCTATTTCTGGCTCGGCACGGATGGAGTCACTTTCGATTCTCTCGACGTCCGGCCGCGCTCATCCAAACCAGTTTCGCTGTCTTTCCTCATTCGAATTAGCGGCGACAGCGGCGGCGACAACAGCGGCGGCGGCGGCGGCGCCGGCGGCGAATGTGCGTCCACACCGTGTGACGAACCGCCTCCTATATCCGTCACCGGGCCGCTCGCTGTCTTATCGAGCAGCCAGATCGACGAAGGTAATGCAGGTCGCGCGATACGCGGGTCTCGTTGTCCCTCTGACGTTACCGACCTGCCTCAAATTGCGCGCGAGGCGCGATCCTCGCTACGAATAAGGACGCTGGACAATCAAGAGCGGATAAATAAAAATCGCACCGCGATTCTCTCGGCAATCTGGGCTGCAATCCACTTTAACACTACAAATGCTTTGAAGCATTCTTCTCCTTTCTTTTAATGAAGCGAGAAGAACGCTTCAAAGCATTTGTAGCATTAAGTGGACTACCAGCCCTGAACACTTATATTATGGAACTTTTTAGAATGGATTCCGATCGGAATTATTCCATTTTTCCTAAGAAATATAATGAAAATCTAGAAAATATTTATACTATTCCGACCGGAAAATCTATTCCAAAAAATTCAATATATATAATACTCTGTTTCAAAAATCAGGAATCTGTAAGAGGGCGGAAAGTCAAACTCTTCTCTTGATCCGTATTTAGGTAGAATAGATCTGCTTCCTCATAAACTAACGCCAGGCTAACCACGTGTGGTTTGCGATTCGCAATTCGCCGAGTTTGCATTCGTTGTTTATCATTCATGCCGACTCGCCAACGATTTTTTCACGAGATCAAAGAGCGCGAATCATCACGAATCAGTATTAATCGCGTACAGAGTTACGTCATACAAATAATAAACTACAAATCGTGCAAAGAGTTCATACTGGCAAATGACGAATTTCTGCGAATCGCAAATCGCGCATAGTGTGGCGCTAGCTTAAGACTTTCGATTTCAATTGTTGATTCGAAGAGAGAAAGTGACGCGGGAATGATTTTGGAGTAAACGCGTGAGGAAAGAGCATCAAGAGCTTATTTACGCGATGGTCTTTCGATACGTCGTAACGAAGTAGAAAAGAAAGAAGAAGGAAAGACACCATGGCTTTTCTCATTTGGACACTTTCGATATTTTTGTTTTCCGCTGTAGTAGTTACGCTCTCTTTCGTAACGTTCCGACTTGGGTTTCTATGACTCCCTTATAACACAGCTTCTCTCGAAAAATAAAATGTTAATCGCGCGAGCTATTTTACATCGCAGTTTCGCAATAGCTCTGATTGAGTATGGAAATGTAGTTGACACCGAAAAGAACCGGTTTGCGCGCATGATCGCGCGCTCCAACTAATCTGATATGCGATGCCACATGCTTACGCGTATACGGCGCGTAATAGAAATTGACACTATGCTAGCCGTTAACGTTGTAGATCATTGACGGAACGATTTGGTAATAGCGGGACACTAAGCCGCATACACTTTTCGTGCAACGAAAGCGGACGTTGAAAGGCAGCGCCGAGTTATCTCTTTCCGTGTGGCGTAAGACGGGAGGACGGATGTACATAGTACATTAGCGCCACGCAGCGTTTCTCAATTTTCTGATTTCGAATCTGACAGGCCCTTAATTACGACACGTCCGTGAACGCGTTGCATTTGAAAAGAAATCGATGGATTTAGTCGTCTAAGGTGATTCTCCGAAACGGTGAGTTACCAAAGACGTGCCATCCCCGTTCCCCGTCCGCTTCGCTTCGGCCCAAACCGAAATGGTGAAATCGGCCCCAAAAGCCCGTTACGCAACGAGGAAACGTTAGGTCGAGAGGGACCTGTTGACCAACGTCGGAAACATTAAGTACCGTATTATATTCACTGGCGTATTATCCACGTGGCTCAGAAAAAAAAAGAGAAGCCTGCAATTTGGCTGAAAAAATTCTCTCTAAACTTTAAACTACTTTACGAGAATGTTACGCACTAATGAGTAATCAAGTTTAAGTTAAGCTAACTTAAACTACATAATAAATTTATTCTAAAAAGTTCGAAATAAAAGAGAACGACAATGCAAGGTAAAAAGCAAAATGATACGATAAATATAAAAAGAAACACGGTTTAAATATTAGAATACAATAATTCGAAATTTTCTCGCGTGTACGTCTGCGGATTAGAAACTAAAATACTCCTATCTTCAACGATGTCGAAGGATAAACATACTCGAGAAAGTCGTCAAAGATGAGCCGTCTCGAATGAAGGGAGGAAAAGAAACGAAGAAATATGTCACGCGTACTCTCCCTCCCTCCCTTTCTCTCTCTCTCTCTTTCTCTTTCGCACGCACGACGATTGTCGAGAGAATGCTATAAGTATAATTTTTTGTGGCCTAACAGAGAAAGATATTCGTTTTGTACGCGAGTATTTTCATATCGGGGGCAAGAGAGCGAAAAGAAAGGGGGGAAGCAGGGAGGAGACGGCAAGTGAAAATAAACTGTTGCAACAGTTTGTCCGCTCTCCCTCTCTTTTCCCTTCCTCGCTCTTCCTCACCCCAAGTCACCTTCGCCCCACAGCCGGCGATAAGTGCTGCCGCAAGGGGTTGTGGGTGGATGACGGAGATCAATAAGCGGTGACATACTTACCGAGTAAACCTGGCCCAGTTTCAGCGCGACCTCATTCCATCGTTCTTCTCTTCCCCTTCTTCTCCGCCGTTTGCCATCCACTTCTGCTTCGACCCCCGTCGCGCGCTTCCTTTCTACCCTCTCCTTTCTCTCACTACTTTTTCCTATACCTGCCGCTTCTAACCCTTATTTGACGCACGATGGATTTCTCACCTTAGTAAAGTAACGTTATATCATATATCTTTTAACCTGAAAACTTTAATTATACTATTATTATTATTATCGTCACATTGTTACGTAATATCTAACTTGATATCGCTCTTTGCACATTACTCGCGCGATTTATTATAACTTGAAGATAAAATGTGATTTTCGATGAGGTATAAACATGGTCCCGCAATTAAAGTGATATTAAATTACGCTTTTAATCGTGGGCGTTTTCCATACGTAGATATCAGATCTAGCTCTCAGTAAGCTAACGTTATAGAGAAATAGGAGTAATTGAGAAGTATCGCAAGATTAACTCGTATAGAATCGCTTAGATCGCGGCTGATCGCAAATTATTGATGGACGACGAATCAGTTCGCCGCGTAACCGTCAATATCTTGTCATACGAGATATGTTACTTAAATTATATATAGTTCACAGCGGAGATCGTCGTTTATGTAAACATAACCGCGTGGGACTTATTTTGTAAATTAGATCGGGATCTTAAGACTCAGCGCTGTCTAGGCGAAGTCCAAGTTGCGCAGTTTGACCTAATTACCATTCGTATCACATTCGGAAGCTTCCATTTGCATAACATGTAAGCGCTTTATCAATATGTATTTTTTTCCATCCTTTTGATCCGATAATAAGTTTTACTCTATTTATAGATACATAGTGGGGGAGGAGTAAAATATGCGATGACCTAAAAACATCATTCTAACGCTATAATTACAAAAGCTTAACTTTACAGCCCGCCAGGATTTATTCCGACTGTAAGTTTTTGCGGGAAAAAATGTCATTAACGCAAATCGCTCAAAGAGACTCTGTTATTAGTGCTGGATACCGCGCAGGATCTTCGATCGTACGCTACGTGGAAAGAGTCTGACCTTTAAATCCGTGACACGGTTAAACCTTCCGTTGCACTGAGCGAGTGTGCGCTTTTGATTCCGAGAAAAGTATTAATTTATTTATATTGTCGTCGCAGAACGTGCTCGTAACGTGAGAAATTTGAAATTAGAAATATGTAGGCCTTTTTTCAAAGAAAATCTTTGAAACTGAAACGTAGTGCTTTACGGTTATTTCTCTCTCCCACTTTTTCGTTATACATTTACTTAGCGCCAAGTGCAATTATAATTTCTAGTTTATTCGACAACAAGTAATAGGGGAACCACGACCGATATAGACGCAAGATGAGAATCGTTAAAACGCTTGAACATTTGTGGTGATGGTACGAATCCTTGACTTTCGGCTAAGGAACACATAATGGTGTGCTCGCGTCTCTCCGATCTTGTCCATCTCGAGATGGCGTTTTCGGTAAGGGAGATAAGTCCGGTCGTAATTACGCCGATCATTAAGCAAGTCGGACGAGCCGTCGCGGCGTCGTTACTCGGAATAATTATGCATTCATTAGCTGTTGACCGGCCCGCGCCCTCCTCTCGCATCTTCGCCGACTGTTTATCAGATATTGCGAAACGGCGCGCGCGGCGGCGGGACTCGCCTGTCTCGACGTAGGAAATGACGTAGGGTGAAAAACATAATTGGCGACGTTATCGCGTTAATTCGACGATACGGTCGCCCGTCACGCACCGGACCGCGAATCGTTTCGTAATTAGTTAAATTTCGATCGGCGCGGAATCGTCGTTGATCCCGTGCGTCGCGCGTCGCGTCGCGCGTCGGCTCGACCCGCCCGAATGTAGTGGCGCTGTGCTCTGTGCTCGTGAACGCGAATAATGCATAAAACGCGGTCGATTGTCATCAGGGCAGGACAGAACGGTTGGTGGATAAACAACGAGTCAACACCGGCGATGCGGCCGCAGAAAGGCGCACAACTCGTCCTCCCCGTGACGAAACGCTCGGCTGCGCTAAAGGCTGACCTTGAATGTACTTATCTACCGATGGGAAAGACTGCTCACGAGTGGTTGCTACGCGTGTTTACTCGGCTTGTTCTGAATAATTTCACAGCTTGTACATGCGTGTATCGCATGCGGATGCCGTACCGCATGAGCGTCGTAAGCGAGACGAAGCGATCCTTGGAGCTTCTGAAACCTTATAGATCGAATAGAATATAGGCAACATAGCAACGAGGTATAAAATCTCAATCTAAAGCAGAAAATACGTAGATGTGTAAAATATAATAGACAAGCGCCTGAGACTGCTGAAATTGAAATCGTGTAAAATTCTGTTCAAATGTTCAGTTAATTTTGATGATGGATTTTTCATTTGGTCTGGTTCAATTTTTGCTCTAAACTGAACTGTCGATACATCAATAGTTTCAAAATTACATATGACTGCAAAAGCAAGAGCTTTCCATGATTCAAGAGTTACTTCTATAGAAATTTGCGAGATTCGGTTAAATACTGCAAACTTTATTTTATATTTAGATCTTTTCATCCTTTATCTTGATAAAAAGTTGTAATTGAGAGTGTTATCAAGTTAGTTGAGAATTGAAATAGCGAACAGAATATTTTGTGGTAGCAGAAAGTCATTTGAAATTATGCCGTGTTAATTCTCTGCCTCCGTAATCTAGAAACCTATTATATCTTACATATCTAGTGTTTGCCTTGGTGCGTAATTTCTCGTAGCAATCTCGAATTGGGAAGAGTATACACATGTTCTATTCAAATAAATAAATCTATAGATACTATATCTACGGATAATAAATCTATATATACCATATCTATAGATATTAAATCTATATATATATATATATATATATATATATATATATACTGATATATCTGTAGATCTGTAGATACATAGGTAAACTACATGGCGAAGTGGTTCTTTTAGTCATTCTCTTGGGAGCCACACATATTCTCGGATTGTCGCGACGATTTAGACGATGGTCCAAACCGATCCGCAGTTGCCCGGATTTGGTCCCGTGGAAGTATAGTCCTTCAGCGATTGTGTCTGTCCCTATATCTCATCACGACTCGGTCTTTAATCGAAAATCCATTACGAGAAAGGCCGCGAGCGACCCGCACGCGTGGCGCATACGCACGCACGCGTATGCAGACACACAGGGAAAGGCGTCCTCGGTCCGGTCCGCGCGAGCTTGTCTAACAGCGAGAGCGCGCGCTCCTCTCTCGCGAGCGCGCGCGCCGCGCGGTGAACTGTGTCAAGGGCAGAGGCGACGCAACGGATCGGCGGAGCCGAAACGAGACGATGCAAAATGAAACGAGAGTTTTACCTGTCCTGCCCCTGGCACTGCCTTGGTCGTCCGTGTCTGCCAGCGAATCCCGAAATCTTGCCTTCTCCCGCGCTTCTTCCCATTCTTCTCCTGCTGCGAAATCTCTTCTCTCTCCATCCGCCTAATACCATTCTCTGTCATTTCCACGAACCGCATCAAGATCATCGGCGCGTTGGTCGTACGTTCGTCGGCGAGTCCTTTTGCACACGTCATTGGAAGAAATGAGAATTATTAATCACGTGTCGACCGCGTCGGTCCGTCACGGGCACATTGTTGCGGTCCGTAGAAATTAGGGATAGCCTGCGCTTGTCCGAAGTGGAAGAAAGATGCCAAGTTTAAATTTTGGCTATACAGTATACACCCAGCAATATCACTAATGTCGACGTAACAGTACGATAATACAGTGGTCCCCGTAAAACGCGTATAAAATGAATCGATCCGGACAGAGTCGGTGAGATACGTCTGTAGCTCGCTCGAGCATCATTCCCGAGGAACGGAAAGTCATAAGAAAGATTCGTTGTTCACCGTCACCTTTATTCACTTTCGTCTGCGTACATTAAAATCAGATCATGAACCTCCGCTCGACCTCCGACCCTCCGGGTTGGAATTTGGATCAAGGAGGGCTCTCTGTGCTCAGCGAGCGTGACGCCTTTATGGAGCTTACACACGGAACGACACCCGCGCTCGGAGTCTAGCGAATCGATCGCGCCAACGGATCGTTATCAATCTAGGACCGGTTTCGTCGACGTGCCTAATCGTCATTTATGATCGATCCCTTGTCTCTTTCCAGGTTTCAAGATAGGAAGCTCGGGGAAATTATTTGTGGCAATAAATAAAAGACAGCACTTATTCATAGTCTGGAACTAAAAAACAAACGTTTAAAAAACGTACGTTTTTTGCGTAATAAGGATAGAAGTAACAAGTTATACTAGCTATAGTAGGTTACAAAATCGCCGACGAGTCATAATGAGTATTATTCTATGGACATGAGTCACTCTTGCATTTCTAGGGTATCGGTTAGGTTAATTACGCTTGCAGCAATAACGGCGATAAAATTACGTAAATACTGATTGACGCGTATTTCACGTATAATCATTTCGTACACTCGTACACTCGTACTCTTTGGTTCGTATCGACCGTATTACGCCATTTATCGCCGAATGCGTTGTCCCGATTTTTTAGCTGAATTTAGTCGCCGAAATCCATAATTATTTTGCATGATTACATGGCGCAAACGTTTTAGGCGCTGAAACAGTTATGGGTCAGTAGAAGTGGATATCAGTCAGCCGGAAATTAGTTTATATACCCGACTTTTCTTAGCGGAATACGCACGAGGCCGTGCGCTGCAGAAAGGGAACGCGATTAAGCCACCTTGCCGATACCATCTTGCAGAAGTATGCACGTACGCAACGCGTATTTACGGAATTCATTCTGTTTTGCTCGCTATTAATTCCTCAAGTAATAACTTATCCGCATCTCTCCGAGAAATTCCGATCCCCTGACTAGATCTTTCGGGATTTTAAGGGCAACGTAATTGGGAGAAAGCGTGAGAGGACTCTTCGGCGAGAATTCATAGCAGGCTTTGAACCATGAATGGAATCATGCGAGTTCCTCCATCGATGTTTCAATCGTCTTTACATGCCACGCATACAATCTAATTTTTTTTATATTTATAAAAACATGAGAGAGTTACATTCCAGACAGCACCATGTCTAAATCGACATAAGACATCTTTTAGACATCATGCATATCATAAAAATATTTTTAAGACGTCTTATGTTTTGATTTTGGATATGCGTGCTGTCTGGGATCATATTACGAGGTACACTTATTACCGTAAAAGAGAGGAAAATTATTTATGTTCTTTAAGATTTATTTCGGCCAAACAGACTTACGTTTAAGTGAAGGTATAGCTACCATAAAACGTTATTCCTTACATACCTATACAGATATAAGTACCTAACGTTATTATTGACTACGATGGGCGCGAGAGAGCCACGCTTGTCCGAGCCGCATGACAAAGTAAATTGAAATCGAGTGACACAATACCAGGTGGAATTGGGACAACGGCGATATATACGACCGCGCAGAGGTTTTGTTGCGGTACGCCTTTTTTCACTCGGCGAGCGACGCGGATCTCTCGGGCGCGAGCGAGCGACAGAGAAAGAGAAACAGACACAAAGGTGGCTTAGTGCATCGAAGCGAAACGCATGCACGTCTCGACACCGCGTTTCATCGTATGCACGCCGCCCGGCATACGTCTCTTCTCGGCCGCGACTCGGTGGATGCCGAGACCTATAGGGACAAAGGAATCCCGGCACGATTTCTTCCGGAAGATGAACTTCCTTCTGCCCCTCACACTCGCGTCCGCTCCGGTAATGAAAGCGCGGCTGCTCCATAAAATTTTGTGTCCGACTTGCGTTAACGGCAGATCGATACGAAATACATTTCGATGCGGCAGCCATTTCGACCGTCGCGTCGCGGAGAACGACAATTTATTTATGCCGTACAGAGTTACACTGTTAACGCTGTTAAGACGGTTACGAGACAATCTTTTTTCCCTCGATATTAAAATTTAGAATCTTGATTAATTTTTACAATTGAAAATTTCAAACGTTGACACGTCAAAAACTAACGAATAAAATATAAGCCCTATTGCTTACTTGAATTCAAGTAAACTCTAATTTTACGACAACTTTTCATTTGAGGTTTAGCTAGCAAGATGTTCAATATCGAAAATCCATAAATTGCAAAAAAAACTCTTGGTGCTCGATGGAGTTTTTGCTATGAAAAATTCCAACGAATAATGTCAACAATAGCGGAGCATTTTTTTAACGGGCACTCGCGTGCGACGGGATGCGACGTATAACGGGTTTTAAAATTGCTGCGATTTTCGGCTAAATAGCAACCTTATTTTGTTTTCTTTGTGTCGCGACGAGAGCACCACATGGGGAAGCCAGAATTAGGACAGCGGGTGTAATTATTACGAAGGGTCTCGCGTTGGTGAGCCTTTTTGCTTCTCTTCACGAGTCACGGGAACGTGGAGGAGCGCATCGGAGTGGAACGCACCGCGCGTCTCGACACTCTCTCTCTCTCTCGGTACTTATATTCAGTCTGCGTGTACGCAAAAGAAAAAGAAAGAAACTGGAATCGCGCGATTCAATGCCGCGTACTAAATCTCAATTGGAGTCACATCTGCTTTCTGCGTCTTTCGTCGTCTATATTACGCTCGCTGTACTGATAACAGCAATTTCTCTCGGCCATTAGAATTATGTTATTTCGTTAGTTCCGTCGTCCAATAAGGTAGACAAACGTTTCGGTAAAGACGTAAATAAATATCGACCTCAAAAGCCTAATCGAAATATCTTTCCTGTTTGTTTTCTGCAATGAGTTAGAAGTTGAAAAAGAGCTTTATTATATAATACAAGAAGAATATAATTCTAAAAGTAAAAAAATTGGATTAATATTAATTTTTTATTTATATTTAATATTTATTAAACGTAACATTTATTAAACGCAACAACGTATTTTATTATTTCGTAAATTCTAAACTATCTTAACCGCATTACATGCAGATTAAAACTATTCAGAACTACGCAAAAATGTTTATCTTGTTAATTTATTCATAAGTGGCCACGAGTGTCGGCTACATCGAGAACGAATGGGTAAACAAATGCGAATGCTCGTCTGAAACATTCACGTACAGTTTATTTCCACATGGGACATGGACGCGTGTCCTGCGTCTTACGTTTTACATATATTCGCGCGACGATATATTTTCGTCTCCGACGTTCGTTCGCTCCGAAAATATTTTTTCACGCGGAAAAGAAGAAATGCGCAAAAGAGAAGACGCGCTCTTCTACGCCACTGTCTTCTGCGTTTCTTTACCGAAGTATTCGCGGCACGGCGAGTACACGCGCGCGCGCGCAATGTTTAAGGCTCTACCTGTTATATTCCGTGGCGTGTCAGCCTATTTATATCGGCCTAGATTCCACTTTTACATCGCGAGCCACAGGTACGCGCCCCGAGGAACACCGGCGAGCTGCGCGATTCTCACTCACGATAAGCGCGCGATTAATTTTTGCGAAACTGCACCCTCGCACTCGGCAAGCGCGTTTCACGCGTACACGCGCACGTCCCTCTCCGCCATCCTCCACGGTGAAGTTATACGTCGTTTAAGTACTGGTTCACGTAGCGCGCATGAAACAAGACGTTGCGTTTTTGCACAAAGGGACGATCGTAATTTCACACCATCTTGAGAATTCGTATCTACGGCCATCTAAGTATATATTCAGATGGCTAGCAAAAACGTCTAAACGATAGACGACTATGGGTGCGTTCGGGAAGACGCTATTAGTGCTATTTGCTTATTTTATCCTTGTTTTACACCTGATGAGCGATAAAGATAGAATGATGCAATAGCGCTAATAGCGCGCTTTCCGAACGCAGCCTAATATTAATTATTATTAGATAACCGAGAGTTGTTACAGTAATTATTGGATGTTGCCACGAATGGCTTTTCGGCAAGGAATTATCCGAAAGCGTAAAGGCAGCGAAGTTGATCGAAACTTCATCCAAAGACATGAAACGACCTCAAAAATCGCAAGTGTATCGCGGATAATAAAGTTCACGCAGGATTGAGTGATTAGCCGTGATTAGTCCGAGAGTCGTATGTATTGCGAATCAGGATAAAAATTTCAATCAAATTATTCTGTAATTTTAATAACATATACATAGTGATTATAAATAATCTTTGTTAATTTGATTGAATAAATTAATCATCTTATCTAATTGTAAGTGTTGATTAATTATACGTAGGACATATATCTAACTATATAAATGCTTGAACATATTATGAAAAATATTTCGCAGTGACTCGAAACTTACGAAGTAAATCATCCCGAAAAGCAGAAGAGGAAAGGTATCTCTTTTTAAGAGAAATTTTTCTAAACTTTTTCTCGTGCTTTTGCTGTCGACTGTACCATGAGATTTAGAGAATCGTCTCGTGGACCGGGTTCGTTGCCCTGCGTTACTTTTTACCAGTGTACGACAAAGGGTCGAAAGCGTGTGCTATATAACCTGCGACGATTTAGAGCTCTCGATGGAACCCTTACATGCCGGCTCGCTTTAGCGAGTCATCGTCAATTATTTTATCACGCTACTTATTTGGACGTTTTACGAGTTCCACAATCGGAAGTTACGTACGAAGGTACGGCCGCGACTGCAATTTCCTGGTATCGATACGTTGTCTTTCGTTGCGTCTCGCGCAGGATCGGCGCGCAAACCGACCGGCTGAGCGCGTTCTTGCATACCGCTCGGAAAATATTATATTTTCCCACGTCGGCGTCCATCGAGCACGGCCTACTTGCCGCGTAAAAAGGGCTCGGCTCTAAATCGAGAGCAAGTTTACACGGCGACCATCGCTCCGCTCTAGCTTTTACGGGTTATTCACCAATACTGGCGAGTGAGCCCGGCGAGCGTCCCGGTTCCACGGATGCGCGTCCAAAAACCCCGCGCGCGTCCGATCGCGCTCGACGATTGGATCTGATATCCACTTCATTTGCTACGCTGTCACGTCAGTCGTGCGGTAGTCGAGCAGTGTATAGTTGGCATCGCGAGAGTTATTGGCATCTCGCCGCGCGAAACACTTTTGCTTTCTCGCGCTTCTTGAAGAGGTAAAGAGGACTTGTTCGATAACGAGAACATTCCTGTTCCCTCAATCTGATTCAGATACACGTTAATGTAATGAATAAAAAAAGAAGCATGCATTTGGCTGCTTGAGAATCCGGTTATCTGTCCAATCGCGAAACAAGGGCGTCCTGTTTTGTACGCGATATTTGAAGTACTCCAATTATTCCAATAACTGAATCTCATAAACGATGAGACGCCACGGCGAATTGGATGCTCAAGATACCGCGGAATTCCGGACCCGCAAAGTACCCGTCCGTATAGGGAGAGTTCACGTTTTCGTAAATATACTTTTATGGTTTTATGACGAAGATAGCGTTGTCAAGTACAAGGAACAATCGCCGGAAAAATTTTTACGAAATTACAGCACACGGACGTGCAAAACTAAATTCATCGCATTAAACTCGATAACAACGGCAGACACAACATTACGCGCGCACGCAGTGCGACTTTTTCGAGTCGGTCTCTCCGGGGTTCTCTCGACGCGCGCGAGGTGCAGCGTGCAGCGTGCAGCCAGGCGTGCGGTGCGGGGGCTTTCGTGCGTGGAATAGGCTCAAGGCCTGTGCCGCCCCGGTGTAACGCCAGAGGAACCGACTACTTACGGCATACTACTCAGCCTACTGCTCACTGCCGGTATACACAGGCCCCGGGGAGAGCTACCTGCTCTCTTAATCGGTGATCGATCGATCGGATCCGACGAGATCGGGGACTCGAGGAAAGATGCGCGCGCGTAGAACGCCGTTCATCTCTGCAATCTTTGCGTGCAGGCATGTCCGGTAAAACGTCATCCCGTGAAAGCTCTGGGAATTACTTTTATACATGCAACAAGTATATATATTAATTTATTTATTTAAGTATTGCGACGTTAAAGTTAATCCTTCAACCTGTGGGTGATTCTGCTTGTAAATTTGTACAAGTAAAATACGTTCTACATTGTTTGGAAAATATTAATTGAGTTTTGTACTGATCGACAAAGTTGTCTATAATTAGATTATTTTTAACTGAAAAATGTTTCTTCTGTCATTGAGAAGAACCCCTTGCACGATTGAGGTCTTTACAATGTGCTAAAAACGAGAAACAAGAATATGGCATTCTCGATATTTCAAAGAGATTTCGGGAATATTTTTTCAACCGCGTTTGAGGAAAAAGAATATATAGGATATATCTTTTTTCTGGCTCCTAACTAGCTATCGCTAAATAAAACAAAGTACGCGAAGTGAATCATCAATAGGATTATCCTTGCGCAGTGCGCGTTCTTGCGGATACCACCTTATAAGTAGGTACGCATTTACAATACACGTGCCAGTATATTACACGCGGAAGACGGATTTTGTGTGAATTTTTTTATTCAATATAATGTTAATTTTTTCTAGATATTAAACTGTGAAACGCAATGTACTTATACATATATTAATGGAAGACTATGTTAGATTTGAATCATCCAAATGTCCCATATGATTACCACAAACCTAATCGTGGGTCTACCCGATCAATAGTCTTTTAGCTTCCGTTCCTGATTATACTACATCATTATTTGAGAAATATGTGAGATACGCTATATACATGTATATTACCCCGGAACTATATATATTTTACGAGGGAGAGATTGCATTTGACCTTAAGAGATAAACCTCGAACTGCGTTGTGCTTATTATTAGCCGTTTCACAGATCGTAATAATGAAAAATAAAATATCTGAAAATAGACGAGCATGATAATTTCTAGATTCGTAACATCGTAAATTTTATTCTGACATAGCACTCTTGCGCATTTCCGCACGCCGCGGGAGTGCGGGTGCGTAGCATATACTTCTTGCCGTTCGATGTGCATTAATTGGACGGTAAGACCGAGCACGTTCCCCGCGCATAAGCGGAATTCCAGTCTAGTAACCATACGTGCGATTGCCGGTTTAAACGGTACCCTTTAAAATATTTTCTACGACATGATAATACGACCGGGCCGTACATCAAACATTTTTCTACAGTCAGGGGTTTACATCGACTATTTTTTCATTGTTTTCGTCATCTCAAGTGCTGAAACGATCGTGGGACTCGATTAAATTATGGCAACGAGAGTTTAATCACGAACTATTATCGGAAAAGGAAGAACAATCTAAAAAGACATAATAAAAATAAGCAGATAGTTTTATCAAATACTTAATATTTTAATAAATAAAAAAAAGATAAAGAATTTTATTTTACTTTATATACCCCAAGGGGCCTTAAAGGGCGTTTTGATGGGACGTACCCAACCCTAACCTCCAATTCATCCACTACCTTACTGTTTCCTCCTTTGGACCAACGGTTTAACGTCTCTTCGAAAGACGGAGCCCAGTTTTCTCCACATCTTGCACGGAGGGACGCGGTTTTTCGGAAAAAAAAACTTTTCCATGTTACATGGCTCTAGTGGACTCGAACCTGGTTCCTCAGATTACGAGTCTGGCGCTCTACCACTAGACCACACCGCCGCCCTAATATTTTAATAAATATTTGACGTAAATTATTAGTTCATGTATGCGAAGAACAAAATATTTTATCTGATTGTTTTGATGAGTTTGTCAATTATTTCATAATAAATTACTTTTTATTTGTAACCATTATTTGACCAAATTTTAGACGTTCAAATTATTAAATTTAAAATAAAAAAAAGTTAAATGGTGTAGTTAATTCATTACGATTAAGAAAGTTTTACTTCAATTCGGAGAATAAATATACGCATTAATACAAAAAAAAATTTGATTTATTTTTGTAATTATATTCTTTAAATATAGGTAACTTTAAATGGTAGTATTAGAAATTAGAACATTCAGTTTTATTCTCTTTGTTTCGTATCATAATTACACCGTCTATGATTTTCCCCCCCTGATTGAACGGGGATATCGTGACAGAATTAGTTGTACAAAAAGAAGCTTGTTGCTACAATATTCGGAAAGCGCCAGATTAAGGCAATCATCTAGATCACGCGGCATTGTGAAACGAAACGATCCTTCGCGATTGGCTCATCGGAATTCATAAGCGGCGCATAGATTTGAGTCATCGTACGATTGATTGTTCATCCGTGATTTTTCCCGGGAAAGATCCGCGCGAGCCCGTGTTTCTTCACTATACATTTCCCCGTTCTCGTTTACACAACGTAGGAAGGATATCAGTTTTCCGCGTGACGTACACGGCGAGGAATTGTATCAGCGGGGGAGATTTCGCGGATAAGATAGATTTTGGGATCATCCACGAAAGTCACTTGTAGTTCAAGAGCGGTTTATGTAAGTCATTTTGAAATATTATGAATTTTCAATGACACGCGGATATAAACTGAAGCGATACATCACTTTCAGTATAATCCCTCAAAAATTGGATCGGCATGTCAAAATGAAGGATTTAGCTGCGTTAATAAAATTGATTTAACGTTCAAGAAAGGCAGTATCTAAGTTTTACAATTTTATTAACTCGAGAGGGGAAAGGGGCTATTTTATTTATCGTCCCTATAATAATACTTGATAATGCGAAATGATCGCAAAACTTTCTTTCTGCGATGTCAAGTTTCCTCGGCCAATCAAATTTTGTTCTATTTTACGACAGTCCAGTCGAATAAACACCCCGAACGCAAAATGTTCTGATGTAATCGCTATGTCTGTGGATGGTTTCGTAAAACCGATATTCTGTTAAATAATCTTGCTGGGGTTTACCTGTAGTTATCTGATATTTACAATAATATTATTTTTAATGCAACAGATATCGGCGCGGCAACAGAACGACTGTGGTGTGTTTTGCAGTGTATTATTTTATGAGATAACTGATGATAAAACAACACGCTTAACTTTTGTCCACTCCACTTCGAAAAGTCAGCAGTTTGCTACCGATAGACATGTCGCTGCTCCTCGCAAATCCTCTTGCTATCCTCGCAAATATTTCAGCAACATATTTGCAATCGACGTATGTATACACGAATACAACGTACTGCTTCAATATTCAAATTACCAGCATGCGTATTAATCGAAATGTCAAGTTGGTCACTAAGGTCTATCAATTTTCGTTGGCAAATAGAGGCTCGGCACTGAAGCGTATGGGCGTTGTGACGTCGCGTCACGAGGGAATTGGAGAGGACGAAAGAGAAGAGAGCAAACAAGCGGAGATATAAAGCGAGGCAAGCAAAATAGCAGAGGACCACACCCCTCTAAAGGATTGTTCGAGGATTATCGCGCGACAGTATTGTCGTGCGAAATCTTAGCTTTCAATTTAAATTACGAGACTGCGTGTGAGTTTAATGCACGTGATACCATCGTATAGCAAATGCGGAGGCTTGCAATGTATGCAGCCTCTAACGATATAATTGCTCCTTTTCTTTCGCATTGCCAATCAACTATTTGGATTTTAACGTCACTGATGTAGTATTCTACAGAAACATTTTTTTAATATTTGTATCTGAGAGCTATAGTCTCACCGATAAAACGTTTTTTCGTGAGGAAAAATGACATCCTACAGTGAACGCGGATCATGATATTATCGGAGAGAGATATTGCATCTAAATGTTGCGATACAACAGCACACTCGAATTTCACATGAATGGTACTTAAGGGAGGAAGAAAGCGAGCGAAAAGGGTAGAGGAGAGGGACGTAGTCTGACCTACAGAGAACGTATTAGCAATCGGGCAAGCGAGCTCTGTGTGACGCTTAGTAGGGGCGGGCAAGGGTGAACTGCATACATATATCGATAACACGACGTGATAACGGTGGCGGTGACGGTGACGATGACGGCAACGGTGTTGCGCCCAGATGAAGAGAGCGAGAAAGAACGAGGGGGTGAAGGGGTGAAGGTGGGGGAGGAGGAGAAGCAAGGCTTTCCGTAGGTCGCGGGATGGGACGGGGTGGAGAAGGGTGGCTACAGAAGGACGCGGTAGCGGGAAGAAACGTGGCAGAGTGCGGTCAAGTGTACTGGGTAACTGGGTCAATGAGAAAACCGAGAAAGAGCGACGTTGTTGTCGTGGGAGCGCAAGCGCAATCGCGCGTTCGATTCCAGCCGCGTCCTCCTACCCCTTCGTTCCGCCTATCCCTCCGTCCACCTTCTTGTTCAAAAGTCCTTCCCTAAAAGTACCCGTCTCTGTAGTGGAACACAATTCAAATCTTCGTCTTTCTCAGACATGCCGAATCATTCATTTCCCTCACCGTATGCGACACGCGGGAAGATTCAACGGAGTGATATCCTGATGTTGTTTATGGGAAAAATCTTTCAAGGAAAATGCTTGCGATGTGGGACAAACACATTTATTACCGTAAATATGGGTAAACTTTTCCCCTAGATGGTTTTTTGTTCTTAAATCAGCGAGAAGGGGGGTATTCGTTTTATTGAAATATGGTATTATAAAGAATGTTTTTCTGTAAATGTGTGTTTACAATATAATGGGATTTTTTATTTGTTTTTAATAATTTTATGTATTATGCGATAAAGGAGTTTTACAACACGATATTTTTCAAATTTCTCAAAGAATATGCTGATCTTTGTTTTCTTTCTATATATAATATCTGTTAAATACCTTCATATTTGTATGTTTTATTTCTCATGATATTTTTGCATTTTATTTTGTTTTTTTTTATCCTATACTTTTTCTCGTATAATTATTCAGAAATTATAATTATTTTTATAATCATTTGACCATTCAGATCTATATTTAAAAATGTCACCACTTGGGTTATTCCGAAGAAGTTTGTTTTGAAATAATAATAAGAAGCTACTTCCCTCCGTCTTTCTTTCTCTGCTATTTACAAGACCAGCTGCTCCAAAACTGCTGCTGTTTCAAAGTTCCGTTTTCCAAGCATCCTTTAAAAGTATTAGCTATTTAGTCACTGAGTTCGTAAGTTTATTCGGCAGCGGTTATAGTTCAATCGTTCTCCTACTCCTCGTCGAATAAATATGTATCATCAGTCACTGCTGTTCCTTCGAGTTTCAGTATCTTTCGTCTATCCTGCGTGACGGTGACAAAACGCTTGGACAGTTCGCGAAAAACGCAAATTTTCGGACCTCTATCAAGTTAGCCCCCCATCATCGCAAAAAAAATCCGGACCTATTAAAAAATTTAGTGCTATTTATATGTGCTAATTTGTTGCTCTAGTCCGAATTTTGTTGCTCAAACCGTTTAGCAGGAAATCGAGATCGAAAAGGGTGGGGCCAGCTTGTCGTCAAGCTAGCCCCCCCCCATAATAAAAAACCTGTATAAAGTGCTCAAATAAAAAAAAAATACACCAGAATTTGTTGCTTTTTTGTTGCTTTAAGATAGCGTGAAAACATTTCTGAAATATAACGTTTTTTTAGAAAATACGTATATCCGAATACTTAACAAATAGCACTATATTGACTACATCTTAAACAACGTTGTATTTCAGAAATGTTTTCACGCTATCTTGGAGCAACAAAAAAGCAACAAATTTTGGTGTACTTTTTTTTAAATTTGAGCACTTTATATATGTATATTTTTTCGCATGGGGGGGCCAGCTTGACACAAGTTCTAGCCCCACCACATACTAAAAAACACATATAGAGTGCTCAAATCCAAAAAAACAATACACCAAAATTTGTTGCTTTTTTGTTGCTTTGAGATAGCGTAAACAAATTTTCGAAATATAAGGTTCTATAAACATGGCCACTAATAAATACTGTATCTTCAACCGTTATCCGCGACTTCGATGGCTAAAAACTAACTAAAAGAATTTGTTGCTCGGGTCTTTTTGTTATTTAAATATTCTATGGACCGTGCCCTACCAGAATATGCAACGTATGATTTCGTTGCTCGCCCCTAACTGCAAATAAACAAATTATTTGTCTCCGCGTCGACCGTTATCCACGACTTCGATGGTTAACAACTAACTAAAAGAATTTGTTGCTCGGTTCTTTTTGGTCTTAAAATATGCCCGCGCCCTTAATAATCGAATAAAAAAGCTATAGATAAATCAAGATAATTGAATCAATCATACATACGCGATACGTCGTGTAACAAATGAAAAAATTAATTATTTAACCGAACTTTTAGCCATCGAAGTCGCAGATAACGGTCGACGCGGAGATAAATAATTTGTTTATTGCAGTTAAGGGCGAGCAACAAAATTATACGTTGCATATTCTGGTAGGGCACGGTCCACAGAATATTTTAAGACAGAAAAAGCCGAGCAACAAATTCTTTTAGTTAGTTGTTAGCCATCGAAGTCGTGGATAACGGTTGACGCAGAGATAAATAATTTGTTTACTTGCAGTTAGGGGCGAGCAACAAAATCATACGTTGCATATTCTGGTAGGGCACGGTCCACAGAATATTTAAATAACAAAAATACCCAAGCAACAAATTCTTTTAGTTAGTTTTTAGCCATCAAAGTCGTGGATAACGGTCGACGCGGAGATAAATAATTTGTTTATTTGCAGTTAGGGGCAAGCAATAAAATCATACATTGCATATTCTGGTAGGGCACGGTCCATAGAATATTTAAATAACAAAAAAACCCGAGCAACAAATTCTTTTATTTAATTTTTAGCCATCGAAGTCGTAGATAACACGGTCGACGCGGAGATAAATAATTTGTTTATTTACAGTTAGGGGCGAGCAACAAAATCATACGTTGCATATTCTGGTAGGGCACGGTCCATAGAATATTTAAATAACAAAAAGACCCGAGCAACAAATTCTTTTAGTTAGTTTTTAGCCATAGAAGTCGCGGATAACGGTCGAAGATGCAGTATTTATTAGTGGCATTGTTTTCAGAACCTTATATTTCAAAAATTTGTTTACGCTATATCTTAAAGCAACAAAAAAGCAACAAATTTTGGTGTATTGTTTTTTTGGATTTGAACACTCTATATGTGTTTTTTAATATGTGGTGGGGCTAAAACTTGTGTCAAGCTGGCCCCCCTCCCATGCGAAAAAATATAATATATAGAGTGCTCAAATCCAAAAAAAAGTACACCAGAATTTGTTGCTTTTTTGTTGCTCCAAGATAGCGTGAAAACATTTTTGAAATACAACGTTGTTTAAGATGTAGTCAATATAGTGCTATCTATCTGTTAAGTATTCGGATATACGTATTTTCTAAAAAAACGTTATATTTCAGAAATGTTTTTACGCTAGCTTGGATCAACAAAAAAGCAACAAATTCTAGTGTATTTTTTTTTTATTTGAGCACTCCATATAGGTTTTTTATTATAGGGGGGGGGGGCTAGCTTGACGACAAGCTGGCCCCACCCTTTTCGATCTCGATTTTCTGCTAAACGGTTTGAGCAACAAAATTCGGACTAGAGCAACAAATTAGCACATAAATAGCACTAAATTTTTTAATAGGTCCGGATTTTTTTTGCGATGGTTGGGGGGCTAACTTGATAGAGGTAATTTTCGGCCGCCTCGCACGGATGACTTTGTAAATGGGACATGGGTATGTCGCAGAAATTCTGAGCGACCTCGATTATTGGCGCGAGACACACCGAGCACGTCGATGGCTGTTGCCGATACTGCCGAAATAAAAATTGCAAAATTAACAGAAACGTGACGTGATCTCCAATCACATTTAAGAAAGAAAAGATAAACGTAATGTATTGTTAGCGTGTACAATTGAACAAGAGTTTGTTATTCTTCCGTTTAAGTGTAAATTTAAGCGTAAATCCAAGCCAGTAGACTAATCGTTTCATAGTAAAATACGTATCGATCGGCGACGAGATTATCCGTTGTCGCAACAAGTGTATGAATAATGTGCATACTCGTCGCTAAACGCGCCGCCGATGCCAATTCACTCTTGCCGACGTTATCGTTAATACTGTTACACGTAACAACGACAGTAAACCAACTCGCTTGCAGACAACATCGAGCGACATTAGCGTCATCAAATTCGCTATCGTCGTGCGCCGCGTTTTATCACACCTATACCGATATTTGTACCGCCTGCATCCCTCTTTAAAAATATTTCGGTGTCGTCAAGTCTCTGGCGTGAGTGTTGCCCGTCTCCTCCGTCTCAGATAGGCAACATAACAACCCTCTTTCATTGCGCGGTTCCAAGTTGTCGCGTCGCGTCGCGTCGCTTGGAATAAATGCCGCGTCGATGTTCGCGCACGCGCCAAACTGGCCTGTGTGAGTGCCGATACTTCACTGTTCACACTTATACACACACACACACACACACACACACACACACACACACACACACACACACACACACACACACACGCACGCACGCACGCACGCACGCACACGCACACGCACACGCGCACACACACACACACACACACACACACACACACACACACACACACACACACACACACACACACACACACACACACACACACGTGCAACGAATACACGCATGGGGATCCACTCGAGCGCCAAGCAGTACAAGGTGGTCCAAGTGCATCGGGTAAATGGGTCAAGCGAATTAATTCACACTAGCTGGCAAGCCGCGCTCCATGTCTCTCGCTATGCACAACAAAAACAATATAAAACGCGCCATGGTTACAAAGTAAGAGCTAAGCGAGACACGCACGAAATGCAGTTCGCGGAAAGCGTAAACATGAAAATCGCATTAACGGGTACCGATCTTGTATCTTGTCTTAGGAAAAAAAAATCATAAAACTTTAAGCATAAAATCATAAAAAGAGATAGCGAGAGAAGCTCTTATTATCCCGCAACTCCGCGACGAATAAATTGCGTTTTGCCACATTTGCTGTCCCACGATTTGATGTATACACATATTTTTATGCATTCGATTGGGGAGACCTTGTCTTTTTGATGATAAACTGGTCTTCTGATTTTAGATGTCGTTCATCTAAATTAAGCTATCGTCTTCATAAAAATATATTGGAGACAGAAATATTCTAGTTCCTTTTACGCGAAAATTGTGTTTAAAATTTAGAACAAAGTTTTCTTAATAAATTTTTAAATTATATCGAGAATAACCGTAAAGGAAATTTATGCCAATACTATGAATGTGCGATTCGATAAATTTTGATACATAATTCATAATTTCAGATAATTCTGGAGATCAAAATGTTTGAAATTTTCTTGCAAATATCAGTTTTTACTTCAAACTTAAATTTACCTAAAAAATAATGTTTGATTGTCGCTTCCTCTTTTAGTCATAAAAGCACATTCATAGTTTTGGGATAAGAGGAACGATATGATGCTTCAACTTAAATTTCTGGACTTCGTAACTTAATAACGAGCGAAAATTACGTGCATTTTACTTTTAACGTTACGTTGTCAAGCGAAGATTTATCTAGTATTACGAATACGTGTTATCATAACTTCGTTCAGTTATCATCGATGCCTCTCAAAACGTCTTCCGGCAAGAACCCGACGGAAACTTATGCGTGCGATTGCCTTATCACGCAGAGCAAACATTGCAGTTACAATGTTGCACGGTCGTTGCGTTATGAGCGCGAGGCGTATTTATTTTCGCGTGAATTACCAAATTGATGTCATAATAATCTATTAGCATAGCGTCGCGGGAGGGAATTGATGACCTGGACTCTCGGAATGTACGTGCATTACATTACAATTAACCCTTGATTGTCACATAAGGTCAAAGCGACCAAATTTTTCAAGTAACATATCTTAAGAGTACTATGTTTAATTTTGAGCAAAAAACATTGAAAAATGAAAGTTATGATTTTTTCCTCAAAATGTGTTTTTTTTTCTAAACTTACATCTTAAAAAATTTTTTTGCATGATGTTACTCAAAAAGTTAATTTTTATAATAAGAATACATTCTACAATGTTTAAACTTTATTTTAGAATTTTTTACGATCCACTTAAACTGTTAGTTTTTGAACAACGGCTGCTTGAAAATTGGTTGGGGTCAAATTGACCCTTGTGACAAACGTTTTCGAAAAAAGAGGTGTGACAACTGTGAATTAATGCCACAATTTAAGTAGTTTTCACACGTAGTAAAATACGAATAAAATATATAGTATTATATAGAAATATAAAACGATGTACTCAAAGCATATCGTTTTGGCGAAGGCCAAAGGTGCGCATCGTGAAAAATTCATAACGTTTAAAAAGTCAGTACATGACGCCAATATCAGAAGATATTATTCAGGTGTAATTGTTTGAAACACTTGAAAGAATCTTCACGTAACGTAAATGCTTATATATCGACATGAAATAAATTTATTTTTTCTATTTCAACCTCAGTAATCTCAGTAACCCTTTTTCCTAACTAATTGTAAGTTCACTAAAAGAAAACTTTTTTTTAAACATAATTATATGTATATAACTTGTTAAGTGCGAAAGCTTAAGATACATTGTTTTGCATTATTACACATGACAGGATTTATAGAAAATCGTTTTTTCGCGATGCAGACAGTATGCGATCGAAATATGGCGAATGGAAACTTGATTGCATCGCAAGTATACCTTTGTCGCAGGTTGTATCGACTTTGACGTTACCTCGATCCATACACTGAGAGTATTGAGATAAAGTCGCTCAAGTCTTGCGTGTTCGCACGAAACCAGCTCGGATGCCGTTATATGTGTATACATACACATACCGAATGCCTCTAAATTTCCGCACTAATTCATTACACAGCGACATGTTTTTCGTAGAAAACCAACGTGATTGTTTCTTATCGAGAACTTGGTACACAATACTTTATTAATTTTTTACGTTGAATGCTTCAATAAGAATTATAATTCTGTCGAAGAAACATCTATATGATATTAATTTAAAGTTCGTTATTGCATTCCAAAAGTTTAAATTAAAAAATTCTTTCCATTACAAGAATTTAGGATATAAAAAATACTATACCAAAGTATTTTGTTCAAATATTGCGAATAGATGCGAGCAATTTGGGAATTTCTTAAATGTTTATCGTAACAAAATTCGTTTTCAGCATTTCTTGCGATATTTTTATTGTACTTTTTAAGAGAGGCACTTTCTACTGCCACGCGAAAATGTTATACGTCAAGAAAATGTTTAAGCAATTAGTTACGTTTTTTTTTCTTTATGCCTGATGCCTGATAGCTTCGTCGAAGAAAAATACCGTTTTCACTATGGCACCCTGTAGCGTAGTCCCCGAGACACAGGTAGGCCCATCTTTGTTAGGGATACAGGAAACGCATATAGATCTCGAATATTTGGATACGCAGAATTACGACCGGTAAGCGTGCACAAATATACATACAAAGAAACGCACGCGTGGCGTAGCGTCGACGTCGCCGTTGGCGCATGCATGCGAATCCGCTGGTAACATTGGTGCTGGCCAGAATTCAGGTCACTCGTATCAAACTGACCTACATACCGTTATCATCTGTATTATCGCCTTTGATAAAGCGTTTATTAACCGCACGATTATACGCCAGTGAAAGATCCATAAAGGACGTTTTTATCCCTTTCTCTTTTTTTTTAGCTTAACTTTAGTTCATGATATTGTGTGTTTGTAGTACATTGAGTCGTCAATTTCCTATTACTGTGCGTAACTTCCATAATAGCCCTTTAGGACTAATCCCAGGCCAGAATAGATTTCTCTCTTATCTTTCTTCCTCTTTCTGCTTTGCTCTCCCTTTATCTTTGTCGCCGAATATTGTTTCCCTCCGTTTCCCTCTGAATGGTTCGGCGCTTGTCGAATGCCCGTCAATTTAATTTTTTTTTTTACTTTTTCCTCTTATCCGCCTTCGCTTTGACGGCCGCGACGGTAATAATAATTCAGGGTAAAAACGCCTTATCCCTCTCCCGCGATGTCGCGCTAAAAATAACGGGCAACAAACAACGCAGCTGACCTTCGTCCTGGCCACCGTCCTTCCTCGACGCTCCGAACACTTCAACTTGATCTAATTACATATCCGCCCCCGCAAACTTTCGAGCGATATCACGCGGGCCGAAAACGTTCACTGAAAACGGTCGATACTCCTCAATATCGCTTGATACAACGCAACGTCCTTGAAAGAGCGCGAGAAAAATACCGGAAGACTAGATGAGGGATGATCGGCTGTCACGTGACATATTATTTGCGGGTGGGCACATTAAATATTGGAAAGTCTTACAAAGTCTACAAAAAAATAAGAATAAAGAATAAAGAAATAAAAATACGTGAATGTTATATGAACTTACTTTGTTTCATTCCATACCTCTATAATACCAATGTACGCGCAGCTTGTTTATCACAAACTATTTTTTCCACAAAATATTTGATGGGAATTTTCGCGCTAGTATGGACGATATTCATAGTCGGTTCTTAAGATCGTTCTCGTTAAAGATTGTCTTATTTTCTATTTAAATACATGGCAAGAGATTACCCGTATGTTATGTGAGGGAAATATTGACCCGTTACAAATTGACAGCCAAAAGTCGCGCGACTACGGGTGGCACACCAATTTTTGGTCAAGGCCAGCGATGGCAGCATTGTTTTTTTATGTTCGAGCTACATTTCCAAAAAAAAATCGTATGTTCTGTAGTATAGGATGTTAGGCGAAGGTGCGTCGGTTCCCACAATAACCAGTCATTCAATTAGGTAGAATCTCGCTAGGTTTATTAATGCTCTATGTACAGGTAAATTATTTCTTGGATGTGTACGGATAGGTGGACGTGTGTGATTTGTGTAGAGAATTAATGTGTAGTGTTAACGCGGTGTGTTGCGTATTATCCGTCCCGAATAGTTAGATTCGCTGAGGCCGAGCTTGGAGAGGAGTCTTGACGTTCTTGTAGACGAGGCCAGTGAGTGCGTCACCACAGAGTGCTCCGGTTGGAGTTAGATGTGTGGTACTCGGGTTGGCCGGTCGATGAGATGTGGCTTTCACGGGAGGAAAGTATCCACCTTGGAGATCAGGAACAGACCCTTCGTCGTGGCCCCAGGTGCAGGAATCGGAGTCGGAGAAGGCAGCGCCTTGGTCTCGGTGTTGTCCGGTGAGCTGGGTCGTAAACGACCCAGGAAACCTTTCCACAGCAGGGAGTCTGTCGACTCTTACCGAGGAGAGTTAATGCCCTGCAAAGCAGGTGTAAACGAAGGCCTGGAATGAGCACGGCTCCGTATCAAACGGAGGCCTTGAAGAGCACGCTCCGTCTCCAAAAGAGATTATGTCAGGGGCCCTGGTAGTAGCATACCCTGACTGGTGAGCTGATCGCTGGAGAAACCCCGCTGGGTTGCCCCTTATATAGAGGTCGATGTCGAATCTTTCTTACGAGAGAATCGACCGGCGATGCGCCGCGTAGCGGGCGCGCGTTGAACTGCCCGGCCGATCGATACCGTGCCGCTGCTCGCGCCGCGCGCCTCCCGTCCTACTGCCGGCGTCGCGCGCGCACCGTCGCGCGTCGTGGCGGACAGTTGACCGCCACATGTTCTGTGAAGGAAGTATTGACCCGTTACAAATTGGTAGCTAAAAGTTGCGCGACTTACAGATGGCACAAAAATTTTTGGTCAAAGCCAGCGATGGCAGCGTTGTTTTTTTATGTTTAGGAATGTTCGAGCTACATTTCAAAAAAAAATTCGTGTGTTCTGTGAGGGAGGTACGGTATGAAAATATGTCACGTTTAAGGGTTGCTGCTATGGTTCCTGTCAAGATGGGGGGTGGCAGCATATTTTTTTATCAAAGTGCTTGACATCCTGAATTGATTGACACAAGTTTCAGCCGGATGTTCTTTAAGGGTGTTTCATCTCAAAAAATCATACCGAAAGTGGCCCTTTTTTTAACACTTCGGTCAAGTTTCAGGGCATATAAAACCCGGCACAGGGTTAACCACTAAAAAAGCTATCTATTCGAATAAAATTCAGCCGGATGTTCGATGAGGGAGGGTTTTGTGCAGCCGGCTCTCCTACTATTTCTGTAGTGCAGAAATAGTTATTTGTGTAACAAGTGCGGGAAATTGAGAATTGGACACGAGTGCGGAGTAGACGCACGAGCCGAAGGCGAGTGCGATCGCCCGCACGAGTGTCCAATTTAATTCTCAACCCGCACGTGTTACACACCCTATTTTATATTACAAAGTGCGTGGAAAGTGGCCTATTGCGCGCGCGTCATCTGTGCGACGTATGGCCGATTCCGCACGCGCAAGAGATTTCTCACTCGAGGCCTTCGGCTCGTTCGTCCACTCCGCATTCGTGTCCAATTCTCAACTTCCCGCACTTGTTACACAAATAACTATTAACAGTTCAGTGTCACGTGATCTACCTTTCAAGGGCTGTTCGTTCAGAATATGGGTGATCCGAATTGAGAGACACAGCGACATGTTTTTCGTAGAAAACCAACGTGATTGTTTCTTAAATTATCGAAAACTTGGTACACAATTATACTTAATTATTAATTTTTTATGTTAGATGCTTTAATAAGAATTATAATTCTGTCGAAGAAACATCTATATGATATTAATTCTAAGTTCGCTATTGCATTCCAAATTTGTCGACTCCGAATTAAGCGTGATTCTCGAATGATCTGTGATCGATGTTTTTTTAAATAATTTAAGCTGCTTTTAAGGCTCTGTGTGTGTATGTGTGTTAGAAAGATATTTGTCAAACATCTATACGTTTATTTTGTTCGGATAGATTATACATTTTTTTGGTAAGTTAAAGTTCGTTCTCTAATCAAACGTATTATTTCTGACTCACAATCAGCGATGCTATGCTTTTTCCTTATTATTACGTCACTAGCGTTATTATGTTATGTATCTGCTCATTAACGTATCTTTATCTCCGTCAATAAATTACGATTCTTTTCACATGGCGGACGTTTGCATGTACATACGTGCAGTCGTGTGGAATTCGCATTATGAATTTTCAAATTCGAACAAAGAGAATACATTTTTGCAAAATCGAGTTTGCTATTAGATAAATGCTAGCGAAAAATCGAAAAATCTCGAAATTAACCAACTAAGAAATGAATGTCGCGATTTTAGTTAACGATACCCTTGACCTAGAAATAGCCGCGGGGGAAGCAGTTTACACCCCAGCGACCCAAAATAGAACAGACATTTTCGTCGAACCATCCGACTTCGTCAGGATTGTCGATAAATCTCCTTTCGCAGTTAATCCGGGAACTTATATTATCGTCAATATTTTACTTGTTTCTTTATTACACATATCTATATATGTTCCAATTATATATTATAAAAATATAAGCAAAAAATCCAAATCAAATTAAGAAAGGTAATCTAGTAAAGTGATTAAATATATTAAACAAGACGAACTGCTTAAAATTAAGCCTCGTTAAACACCGTCACCTTTTTACAGCATCTTAATCTGGCACTGAGATTATTCGAGGTCTGGTTAATTTTTCTTAATATTTGTACGTATAAATAAAAAGATCAACCAGAAATTGTTCCATATGTGATTTGATTTTGTTAAAAAGTAATACCTAACGAGAGTTCAGAATCAAGGTAAATTTTTTACTTTATTTTATTATTTATAACTTACATTATTATTTGGCGAAAAAGGAAGAACCCTCATCGTATTACCGTTCGCATTATACATAAGTACCAAGTATCTTATGTGGTACTAAGAAGAAAGAGAAGAGAAATTGATCGGACACGAGTGACCTGGATATGTCGTTTGAGATTTTAGCAATTTAGAAAACAAAATAGGTCGTAAGACCCATCTCGAGTGACCGTCGTGAAAAATAATTCACTTATAACAATGGAGAGACAGAGATTCAAGAAAAGTAAGATTTGGCACTGCACGTGGCAATGTGCTCTCTCGTGCAAGCGAAAGTGCAAGCAGGAATGTCGAGAGTAATCGCGACGTAACGGAGAGAGGGAGAGAGTCAGCGGCTTACCTCACTCACGGTGGCAGGGCGATTCACTCGAGTCGAGTCTCGTCGAGAGCGAGCGCTTGCATCTTCGTCGCGTAACCGCTCGACGTAACAGCCGTAACTAGTACCATTGCCAATGAAAGCCGACGTCGCGGAAAGTAAAAGCGGATGAGCCAGTTTTCGCGCGGCGCGGCTGCTTTGCGACGAGAAATGGAGAGAGAGGAAGACGGAATCATAGCGTGCAAAGACCGGCCGGCGAACGAGAGCGAAAGACTTTCGCCCATTCATTGCTCGATGCGGCTCCTCGATCCGGTAGAGAGATCGCTTATATCTGTCGCGCTACATACCTAGAGCTCTATATATAGAAAGAGAGAGAAAGAGAGATGCTCAACTCGGGGAATCTGATGCGTGACACATCATTTGATCCGTCATTGCGGTTACTTTGATGAATTAATAATAACGCGATTTCTTACGTTTAATTGATCGCGTGTAATTAGCATGCAGCGGTTTACTACACGTTCAATACCGTATCTGACAATGAGTTTGACGTTGTGTCACAAACGAGACTTCTCTTATCTTTAATAAATTTAAAATGTTTAAAACAAAATCATATTTGTATAATATACTCCGAATTTCTATACTTATAATTCAAAATTATTTAATTTTTACTGGCGAATAATACATTATGTTCAATCTATTCACCAGTATTGATTAGAATTGCAAATAAATTACGTGCGCGACTCTTTATGGCGCGACCGCGTCACAGTAGTTCGATTAAAATACAAAATGCTTCGCTGACTGTGAGGCAGGCGTCAAAATCATTAATCCCTCAACTTTATTCGACTTAGAATTGTTTATTGTATTATATTGTACATTTATTATATCGATTACAAGTGACTGGCTGTTCAAAATCGTGACTCAAACATAGAGCGCAATATTGAACGCTGACGGAGAGAGCGACACATGCGTTTGCGAATGCGTAAACGCCGGTGCAATTAATGACGAACGATACGCAAGCGGCACGTCATCTCGCGAAATCATTAGACATTTGCGTCATGTGCCACGGAGATAAACTCATTTAGCACGTGCCGCCTTCACGATTTCATGTTTCTACGCGCAGCATCCACGACCATTCAGCAATATCAGTCAGACTTCGATTAATATACATTTTGAATTCGGTAAACTTCGAAAACTGATCTTGCTGTTATATTAAAAGAGATATGAGAAAAGAAAAAAGATGAGAAACTCATAGATATGTTAGAAAATTCAAAGTTTTTCAAAATGTTTCGTTAATGCAACTTTTCTAAGATACATATCTATATTTATAAGATAGCAATATAATTAAGATAATAAATTCACTTACAATTATAATTTATTTTTATGCAGGGTAAGAGGGAAATATTTTGGGAGACGATAGTATATATGGGTCATTGTAAAAAAAATTATATGAACATGGTTATTATTCTCAATAGTTTCGGAGATACAGCCTTTTGAATTTTGTAGAAGATAGTAATGAATGATACATGACCATACAAATGCTCAAAAATTGAACCGTGAACGTCAATACACTTTGCATGCAATCGTGTCCTAAAATTGCGTGTCATTTCTCTGAGTGCGGTGTGTCGTTCTTTTACACGAGTAGCAGCATCTAAAATGCGAGCAATCAATTCTCCTCATGTATTCGGCTTTGTTTGGTAAACCTCCGTTTTTAGCCGTCTCCACAAACAATAATCTAATGGAATCAAATCCGGAGACCCAAGGAATCGGACCACCACGGCTAATCCATCGCCCAAGGGAAAGTTCGCTACATTCAAACAATTGAAAATAATAACCATATTTATATAAATTTCTTTTTACAATGACTCATACTATCATCTCCCAAAATATTTGCCTCTCCTCTTAATTCATCCTCTATAGATATATATTAACCAATTTTATGAATATTGTAAAAAATTTAAAGAACTTTGGATTAATCAGAATTGGCGTAAACCAATACGGATTTTAATGTCAAATCCAAACCTATATTTTTTCCATCGACAGATCTCTTTATCGCGGAACGTTTGCTCCCTCCACACATGCTGCACATCACAAAAATCTTACCTGTACTGAAATTATGGCTGTCGTGCGATTCACAGAGTTCTATACGTATTAGGTATGTGCGCGTACACGCGCACGCACGCGCATACACACACACACACTCTCTCTCTCTCTCTCTCTCTCTCTCTCTCTCTCTCTCTCTCTCTCTCTCTCTCTCTTGGAAATATCCATAGTTCTGAGCTGAGCGTTGAATGGCGGCCGAAGAGGACGACCACGGGCTCGCGCCGCCACTGGCCGCCACGGAAGCCTCGCAGCAAGGAAGAGATCCGCGGGAGGCCAAGGCACGGGACCGAGCTCGGATTCCCGGCACCGGCGCGAGAACGCCGATCGGTTCACCTCGCCCAGGCCCGGCACGTCAGCCAAACCCGCTTCCCGACCAAGCCCGACACGCCCCGCTCCTCAGAGCCGATCCTTATTCCGAAGTTACGGATCCAATTTGCCGACTTCCCTTACCTACATTAGTCTATCGACTAGAGGCTCTTTACCTTGGAGACCTGCTGCGGAAATACTTGTCATCTATGCGAAAAGTATTTCTGGGAATCCTAACCAAATTCTGAAAGTCATCATCTGGATTGACGTTGACCCTTGTTGCACGTGCGCCTGCTGTCTGATCTGCTCTTTTCTACACCTCATTCTTGGAGTGTGCATGCTGTTAGAGTGGCACCCATTGCGATCCACGTGAGCTCTATTATTCTGTTGGCTGACTGGCGCAGGATACGGCTAGTGTCGCTGGTAGCTCTGTTGCGATCTGATTGGCCGACCTGCGTGCGGTTGATCTCGAGTTCGATCGATAGTCGATAATCGATAGCAGAAGTGAGATCTCGGTGTAAATTGGCTGTGCCTATGCAGCGCAAGTGCAGCAGGTGTACCAAAATTATTGCCGGCTCGGCGGAATCGTGCGCGGAGTGTCATCGTGTGTTTCATCCGGGCTGTGTTAAAGCGTATCTCGCTACCAGGGCAGCCAGTGACTGCTGCAGGACTGGGCTGTCGACCATGCCGCTCACGCCCAGGGATGAGCGTGGGTCTCATCTCGGTTCTCCTTCTCCGAGTGCAGGGGCTATCACCCCTGGCGCGTCGTCAACAACCGATGCATTGCTACAGTCGATCCTGCTGAAACTCGACGAATCCGACAAAAAGTTCACGGCCAGGTTTGATGAGTCTGATAGGAGGATTACTGCATTCATTGAGCATCAGGAGTCCGTGAATGCTGACTTTGCGCGTAAACTCGATCAGATTCCCGTTCTAGTGAAAACCGCATCTGATCATGGAGAGAGGATTGCGGCGTTGGAGGTTGCTGGCGTGCGGTTGTGTGGCTCTCAGCAGTCGGGTCTCGGCTCATCTGCTGCATCGTTGGTCTCTCAAACATCCGACATTATTATCTCTGGCATTCCAGGCTACTTCACTGACACATCGAGTGAGCTCGTTAAAAGCGTTTTTCTTTCTCTTGATATTTCTCGACTTCTTGCGGATGTTCTTGAGATCCGTGATGTGGCGGTGGGCGCGTCCGCGGCGCTGGGTGGGGGGCCTGCCTCCATCTCTGTCCCCGACTCTCAGGCCCGCGGCTCTAAAAAATCGATTATAGTTGTGCTTAAGTCGCGCGAGGTCCGTGACTACATTTTCCGAGTCATGCGTCGAAGGCATGGTCTAACTATCGAGGAGGTTTTCTCCAGAAATATTCCTGGGAAAATATATTTAAACGAACTCCTTCCTATCGACGCTTATAATCTGTTGCGTCGGACGAGGGTGAGAGCTAGGCAACTGGCTTTCAAGTACGTGTGGTGTAGGGATGGTAAGATCTTTGTCCGTAAGGACCAAGGTTACCCTCCAATTTCCATAGCCTCCGACGCTGATCTTGCGGAGCTTCACTGATCTGTTACTGCGGATGTTACTTCTCCTGCTTTGAGAGCTCGCCTTGGGATAGCATGCTTCAATGCCAGCTCCCTTCCTGCCCATCTCGAGTCAATCCAGGCCTTCTTAGCGTCAAATTTTTTCCACATAATCTCAATTTCGGAGACCTGGCTTCACTCGCATATTTCTGATGATTTAGTGCGTATCTCAGGATACTACTTGTTACGGGTGGATAGGGAGGGCAGGGAGGGAGGTGGAGTCGCTTGTTATATACACGATTCATTGCAAGCCAAAGTTTTAGCGTCGTCGCCATCTGCCTTCTCGAATGAGCCTGAATTTCTCATTCTTGATGTACGAGGTAATGCATGCGAGCCTCTTTTGTTCACCTCTATGTATCGTAGACCTAGAGGAAAGAACTTTGCTAAGTTTGTTGACACCCTTACTACACACATGCAAAACTATAAACATATTATCATTTCAGGTGATCTTAACTGTAATCTCCTTGCCTCTTCATACGAATCTAATCACCTTAAAGATATGGTCTCTCAATTGTCCCTTAACATTGTTGAGTCGCAGCCGATTTTCCATACTCGTTCTTCAGACTCATGGCTTGATGTTTTTATAGTCGATAGTTTACATAAGATTTTATTGTTTCGCAAGTCTGAGACCCCCTTTATTAATGGTCATGATCTTATTGAGTTAACCTTTTCTTTTGATGTTCCGCCCTACTCGAACCGTACTCTGGTTCGACGTAGCTACAAGAGATTCGACAGACAGGGATTCATTGATACTATTATCTCTGCGTTGTCTTCATCTTTCTCGAGAGATTTTGGGCAGATGAGTCTTGGCGAGTCTGACTTGGATGGTCTCTTGGGCACTATTACCGGTGATTTCAGGGCCAGCCTTGACCTGTATGCACCCATTCACACTTTTCACGTATCTCGTCCGTCTGCGCCCTGGCTCACTGGTGCTCTTGCTCAGAGGATTCGGCACCGGAACCGACTTTATAGCATAGCCCGAAGATCTGGCAATGTTCTAGATCTTCACATTTACAGGGCATTTAGGAACAGTCTCACTCTAGACTTGAGGAAGGCCAGAGAACACTTCAACATGGAGAGGTTAGGCTTTATTTCTGATTCTTCCAAGATATGGCGTGTTCTTGCAAATCTTGGTCTTATTGAATCACCTCTTTTTTCTCCTCTCAACTTCTTTTCACGCGATCTTCTGAATGCACATTATGCCTCTATCTCTAATTGCTATTCCTCTTGTTCGCAGTCTCAATTTTCTGACATCCTCTCATCAATAGTACCAGACGAACCACTTTTAGTTTTTCCCAGATAACTTTTGACAATCTCTGTTCCTTAGTGGCTTCCCCTTCTACTGTCTCTCTGGCCTCAGGTTGCGATCAGTTACCACTTCATGCCTTAGCCCTCGCCCTGCCTCACATTGGCAATCTCTTAATATCTTTTTTCAATTGTTGCCTCATAATAGGTTATTTCCCTTCAGCGTGGAAACGTGCCATATTGCGCCCGTTATCAAAAGTTAAATCGCCAATTACCCCCTCTGATACCAGGCCTATAGCCAATCTGTGTGAGCTCTCCAAGTGGTTCGAAAAGATACTACACAGTCAGATCGTAGATTTTATTAATTCTCACCACATCCTCGATGAACGGCAATCAGGATACCGTAAGGGTTATTCCACCCAGTCTGCTCTTCTGCGATTGCTTCATGATATTAAAAGCGGTGTTGATGTGGGCGAGGTATTGATCCTTGTTTTTTTTATTTTAGCAAGGCATTCGACACTGTCTGTCATCAGCTACTTCTGACTAAATTAAGGAAATTAGGGTTTTCCGATCTTGCTCTTAAACTAATTTTCTCATATCTTACAGGCCGCTCACAAGCTGTTGTCGATCTCGATGGTGAGCTCTCTGACTGGCTGTCGGTCACCTCTGGTGTCCCGCAGGGATCAGTCCTTGGCCCACTTCTTTTTTCATCATTCATCAACGACATTGGAGCTTTCCTCAGGTTTACCAGTTACTTAATTTTTGCTGATGACACGCAGATTTATCGCAGGTCCCTTTTCGCTCAGCTTAATACTGCATTGCAGCTAGTGGCGCATGATGTGGGCGTCATTTCCGAATTTGCTGCTACCAATGGACTAACTTTTAACCTTACTAAATCTAAGGTCTTGATACTGGGTAGCAGACGTTATGTACAGCAATTAAATATTAATGACTTACCTCTTATTTCGGTTAATGGCGCGTCTATTCCATTTGTTAACGAGACGCGGAACTTGGGAGTCTTCATCCGCTCTGACCTGTCTTGGGAGGGCCACGTCTCGCACATTTCTAAGAGGGTACACTTCACGCTTTATAAACTAAAGTTCCATAAGAACTCTCTATCATTAAATCTACGCGTGAAACTAGTGACCTCGTTGATTTGGCCTTTGCTCGACTATTGTTCCCTCGTTTACAATGACGCTTCTGAAGAGCTTAACATCAAGCTCCAGAGGCTCATTAATTGCGCGATTCGCTTTATTTACAACCTAAGGCGTGATGTGTTCATCACGCCTTACCGACATCGACTCGGTTGGTTGTCGGTAAAAAATAGGCGCTTGTATTTTCTGGGTATAGAGATGTACAAGGTTTATCACAACAAGTCTCCCAGCTACCTTTCTGAAATCTTCAGCGATTCTGATTCCTCTGTCAGGCGATCATCACGTCTGGCAGTACAACACTCCTTCCATGTTCCCACTCATAGAACCGATTTATATCAAAGGTCCTTCCATTTGGCAGGCGTCTACATGTGGAACTCTCTTCCTAGCTATATTGTGTCATCACAGTCCATTGCCGAATTTAAAAATAAACTGCATGATCACCTTTTCTCGCTCGAACTTAGCTCTGTTCAGAGTTCCACTGCAGGCCTTTCAACTGCTTAGTGTTTCTTCCTTCAAGGGTGTCAACGCATTGTACATTTGTTCTTCAGGTTTAATTAGTCCTCATCTCCAGCGTCAACGTAACTTACATCCGCAGATATCAGATTTAAAATATTAGATATCATTATTATTGTTCTTACTTTTAATTTATTTTATGTTTATAATAAGTGAGACATTATAGGTCATAATTTGCGAAAGCAGGAGAGGCATAAGAAAACCAGCAAGAAGCAAGCAAGCAAGCAAAAAGCGCGCGAGAGCAGCGGACGAGCGGCGCGCGCGCCGCGCGCGCGCGCCGCGCTCTAGGCGCGAGCGCGCGGCGAGGCTCGAGCGCGGCGAGCAGAGGCGCGAGAGGAGAGAGAGCGAGCGAGGGCGAGGAGGAGAGCAGAGAGAGGAGAGCGCTCTTCTCTCTCTCTCTCTATCGCGCTCGCGCTCTCTCTCGCTCTCTCGACTCGCGCTCTTCTCTCTCTCTCTCCTCTTGTCTCGCTCTCTCATCTCCTCTCTCTTCTCTCTCTCTCCTCTTATCTATCCTCTCTCTATCTTTCCTCTATCTCTCTCTCTCTCTATCTTCTCTATCTCTTCTCTCTCTCTCTCTCTCTCTCTCTCTCTCTTCTTATCTTTCTTCCTTCAAGGGTGTCAACGCATTGTACATTTGTTCTTCAGGTTTAATTAGTCCTCATCTCCAGCGTCAACGTAACTTACATCCGCAGATATCAGATTTAAAATATTAGATATCATTATTATTATTCTTACTTTTAATTTATTTTATTTTTATATATAAGTTTATACATTTATTTGTCATTATTTGCCTAAAGTCACTGACTAGGGCATAATAAATACCATCAATCAATCAATCAATCTCTCGTTGCGCGTCCAGCTCAACCGAAATTATTTCTCAGGGAAATTACCGGTCATTACGGTCGCCAATCATTATCATCGGCCTTACCTTTTGCAGCGTCGAGCTTCACGTACCCAATTTTCCCTTCAACCTTGAAAATCATCCCGCTCGAATTCCCGCGTGAAAAGAAACGAGCCACATTCCAATCGAGATATTTGCCTCTCGCGTAATCATATTAAATAATTTTTCGGTCAAAGTCGAGGCTGTCCATGACTTTTTTCAATCTCGATAACTGATAAAAAAAAGAACGACGAGGCGTGCCGTATAGGTGCCGTAGGTGTTTGTTGTAATTGTTGGATGTTGCGTGCGTGTAATTCACGACGAAA
Organism: Temnothorax americanus; assembly: GCF_048541705.1. Classification (NCBI taxonomy): domain Eukaryota; kingdom Metazoa; phylum Arthropoda; class Insecta; order Hymenoptera; family Formicidae; genus Temnothorax; species Temnothorax americanus. The sequence continues at coordinate 86,375 of NW_027509244.1, read as the reverse complement.
TTACGCACGTTGAATGTACAAATTTGCATCTGTTACATATAAAAGAGTGCATAAATTTTGCGGAACGGTCAACTTGAAACGAAACATTCAAGTTTCTCCGTTGGATTTATATAAAGGCATCATAAAATATTTAGCAGTTCTAGTTCAAGTTATTAATATTAATATCAAACTACGTTAGTGTTTTGAATATTCAACATTTTTCATAAAATAAGTATTTTTAACGTTTAAGTCTGAAATATTTGCTGCCTGTTTTGAAAGGCTGATTTTTTCGCAAACTTTATTCGTGTAATAATTTGAACGGCAAATTTATTACTCGAATAAAATGATAATACTTATTAGATTCTGAATTAACGAAATGAAAATATACGGATTTGTCAAAAGTAATAGAAAACCAATTAGTATTGCTAATATAGCAAGTTTCTTTTTTCTGGCTTTGATTGCTCATTTGCCCACACGAATAAAATTAGAATGATTTTATTTTCGATAACGACGGTCGAAACTTCGGCGTCTTTCCAACATTTCGACATTCTCGATCAAGAGACACGGTAGTGTCTCGCGCCAAGTACACGCGGAGCGAGACCGACCGTGACTCTTTTACGCGACGCGACGGGTTGCGAGTACCCGAGATGTTGAGATCTCGATAACGAGTGAACGGATCAAGTTCTAAGTAGGCTTGATCGATAGCTTGGGGTCCAATTAGGGGGGGGGGGGGTTTCTCTCATAATATTCCGCTACGTGCCTTACGAGCGGAGATATTGCGACGCAAAGTCCAAATGTGAAAATTTATTTTTAAGATACTCCTAACGCTCTCATTCAATATTATTATGATTATCAGAGAAACGTCCCTTTCACTTTTTCGACGCTGGCGGCGCAGGTATCGCCAGTTTCGATATCGCGCGCGTATTTCGAAATTAGGTCGATAGACTTATCGGTCAGGAGGAAGATTTCTATTTAGGTGTAAATTAGGTATATATATAATAAATATTGAGTCAACGGAAAAGAAGGTTCTCTACGCTTGGCAGAAAGTGCCGCTAGGGAATTTTTAAGTCGATTCTTATGAATCAAGCTTGAATTTGATGTCTATGTATCCCAGGTTGCCGATGACGAGGTCCAAATAGTGCGCTTTATAGTTTTCGGTGTTCAGGTGTAATAATACGTTGAATTCGATGTCTACGTGTCCCAGGTTGCCGATGACGAGGTCCGCATAGTGCGCTCCGTAGTTTTTGGTGTCTACGTGTATTAATATCTTGAATTCGATGTCCACGTGTCCCAGGTTGCCGATGACGGGATCCAGATAATGCGCTTCATAGATTTCGGTGTCCAGGTGTAATAATACGTTGAATTCGATGTCTACGTGTCCCAGGTTGCCGATGACGAGGTCCACATAGTGCGCTCCGTAGTTTTCGGTGTCTACGTGTATTAATACCTTGAATTCGATGTCCACGTGTCCCAGGTTGCCGATGACGAGGTTCACATAGTGCGCATCATAGTTTTTGGTGTCCAGGTGTAATAATACGTTGAATGCGATGTCTACGTGTCCCAGGTTGCCGATGACGAGGTCCACACAGTGCGCTCCGTAGTTTTCGGTGTCTACGTGTATTAATACCTTGAATTCGATGTTCACGTATCCCAGGTTGCCGATGACAAGATCCAGATAATGCGCTTCATAGTTTTCAGTGTCCAGGTGTAATCGTACGTTGAATTCGATGTCTAGGTGTCCCAGGTTGCCGATGACAAGGTCCACATAGTGCGCTCCGTAGTTTTCGGTGTCCACGTGTCTCAGGTTGCCGATGACGAGGTCCAGATATCGCGCTGCGTAGTTTTCGGTGTCTAGGTGTAATAATACCTCGAATTTGATGTTCACGTGTCCCAGGTTGCCGATGACGAGATCCAGATAGTGCGCTTCATAGTTTCCGGTGTCCAGGTGTAATCGTACGTTGAATTTGATGTCTAGGTGTCCCAGGTTGCCGATGACAAGGTCCACATAGTGCGCTTCGTAGTTTTAGGTGTCCAGGTGTAATAATACGTTGAATGCGATGTCTACGTGTCCCAGGTTGCCGATGACGAGGTCCACACAGTGCGCTCCGTAGTTTTCGGTGTCTACGTGTATTAATACCTTGAATTCGATGTTCACGTATCCCAGGTTGCCGATGACGAGATCCAGATAGTGCGCTTCATAGTTTTCGGTGTCCAGGTGTAATTGTACGTTGAATTCGATGTCTAGGTGTCCCAGGTTGCCGATGACAAGGTCCACATAGTGCGCTCCGTAGTTTTCGGTGTCTACGTGTATTAATACCTTGAATTCGATGTTTAGGTGTCCCAGGTTGCCGATGACGAGGTCCACATAGTGCGCTCCGTAGTTTTCGGTGTCTACGTGTATTAATACCTTGAAATTGATGTCTAGGTGTCCCAGGTTGCTGATGACGAGGTCCACATAGTGCGCATCATAGTTTTTGGTGTCTAGGTGTATTAATAACTTTAAATCTGAATATGTGCGTTCAGCCGATACTCCGCTAGCTTAGCAATCGTGAGCAGTTGCTCGTTTTTGCTCGTTTCCTCTCTTTTTAATCCAGTAAGTCAAAAAAGAGGAAACGAGCGAAAACGAGCGACTGCTCACGATTGCTAGGCTAGCAAAGTATCGGCTGAACGTACCCAATGTAGGACACGTAGATATCGAATTCGAGGTATTAATACATGTAGACACCGAAAACTACGAAGCGCACTATGTGGACCTCGTCATCGGCAACTTGGAACACGTGGCCATCGAATTCAAGGTATTAATACACCTGGACACCGAAAACTATAGAGCGTACTATGTGGACCTCGTCATCGGCAACCTGTGACACCTAAACATTGAATTCAAGCTTGATTCATAAAAATCGACTTAAAATTTCCCTAGCGGCAGAATTAAAATTATGTCATGACATAATAAAAATCGCTGAATTAAAATTATGTCTAGACATAATAAAAATTGGACAAAAATTATGTTTAGTCATAATAAAAATTGGATGAATTAAAATTATGTCTGACGTAAAAATAATTATCAAAAATATCGATACCTGAAGATATCGGTACATATACAGTTGCGAACAACATTTAGTAAGACACGCAAATAAAAATAAATAAAGAATTTTACAGTTAACGACTTATTAACATTAATCATGCTTTATTGCGATTATGTTTTATGTTGAAATTGAAAAATATATACAAGGTGTACAACTAAAAGGGTTACAGATTATTATTTTTAAAAAACTGAGCAAAATATTAAATTGTTGTTTTCTTTAGAAATAATAGTCCGTAACACTTTTAGCTTCATACCTTGTATTATATACGGTTTATGAGATTATAAGATATATTGTTTATAAGATTAAGATGCGTAACACTACAAAAAGGCGTGATATCCGTACAAAATTACCTTTTTAAAAAAAAGGTAAAATGAGCGCCAAGTACACGCATAATAGTGTATATGTATTATGTTGTTACCCTGTTATGTTGTTACCTCGAAAAAAACAAAGTGGTAGTATTATACCTCCAAATAGCTTTATCCTGTACATACTGTTTACACAATGCGTAATATACTACAAAAAGGCGTGATATCCGCACAAAATTACCTTTTTTAAAAAAATGTAAAAAAAGGCGCCAAGTACACGTATAGTAGTGTATATGTTGTTACCTAAAAAAAAAAGAAAGTGGTAGTATTATACCTCGAAAAAACCTAAGTAACAAGTGGTAAATCTTTATATCTCGAAAAATCTCGAAAAAATCTAAGCAGTAGTATCTTTATTTCCGAAAAATTATAACCCAAGTGATACACGTCACAAAATTATGTTACCTTATCAAAAAGAAGAGTCGCGCTTCAAGTGATCTATTACAATTACAAAAAAGAAATGATATCTCTTTAAGTTAGAGCGCCAATTACAGAGAGAACATGTATATTGCCTCAAAAAATAATTGTTGCACTACATTGAAAAATCTTTACATTGTGTCAATTAGAAAAGAATGTATAATAACAATTTTATAAGATTAAAAAATTTTATTTAAATTTAACAAGGGAATACAAGATATTTAAATACAAAGTTATTTACATGTGTATTTTTTAATGGCCACAAAGAATTACAGAAGTAACAGTACAAAATAAAAATATTTTATTAAAATACATAAATTTTCTTGTAAACAAACTTGGCGCTGCTAGACCTCGAAATTTTAAATAAATAAATAAACTTATTCTATACTTAATTATAAGCCGCATTATCCGCCGTCCGCGTAGTCACGCACACCCATATCACTCACTCCCACATCCACGCTGATAATCATTTAATATTACTCCCATTGTATTCTTCTCTGAATTATTTTTATTTATTGTTGTCCTTATTTATTTAAAAGGTCTAGCAGCGCCAAGTTTTTTTACAAGAAAAATTTATGTATTTTAATAAAATATTTTTATTTTGTACTGTTACTTCTGTAATTCTTTGTGGCCATTGAAAAATACACATGCAAATAACTTTGTATTTAAATATCTTGTATTCCCTTGTTAAATTTAAATAAAAATTTTTAATCTTATAAAATTGTTATTATACATTCTTTTCTAATTGACACAATGTAAAGATTTTTCAATGTAGTGCAACAATTATTTTTTGAGGCAATATACATGTTCTCTCTGTAATTGGCGCTCTAACTTAAAGAGATATCATTTTTTTTTTGTAATTGTAATATCTTTTACCAGAATTTTATCCCATTTCTTGAAATTACAAATATAACATATAGAGTGATTCAGAACGAATGTAGTAAAACTTTGATAAATTGTTTGGGAAGTCATTTTGAATAAAATATGTCATGAACATGGGTCCTATTCTTAATACTTACAATAGTTACAGAAGTTTTAAAATTTTGCTGTTACTATAGTAAAATTGCATATTACATGCTTGGTAGGAAGTGATCTTTGAAAAATTAAAACAAAACAGGAAAATATATAAACATCATTTATTTGCGTTTTATAATAAATATTCAAAATATGCTCCCTAAGCACGCATTGCACGCATTGTATTGATATATGTATTCATATCATATTTTTTTATCGGAATGACTTCCCAAACAATCTGTCAAAGTTTGTGTCTCACACTCGTTCTAAATCACACTGTATCTCTAAATGCATTTTAAATTAGGTACTTTTACATAATAAATGGGAAAAACAAATATTTTTACACTTTATTTCCCCATTTATACATTTTTCCTCATTTATTTTCTTTTTTATTAAAGACAGAACACAGAGTTAACTTTTTTATAGTTATATTTTTTCATTGTTGATTATATACAAGACAATGCAATAATACTAGTTCAGGTATAGTAAAATATATTTAAGCTTAAATCTAATTTATAGCTTTAGGTCTTAGTCCATAAAACTTTGAAAGCTTTCAGAAAGCAATCGCATGTGATGAAAGTTAGAAAAAAAAGGTGTCAAATACAATATAATAGAGAAAGGCGCTATAAGATATATTGCGCCAGGTATATACTATGTCCTTTCTTTCTCTCGGCTTCTTTCTTCACTTTCACTAACAATAGAATGGTACGCGTGCAAGAAGTCGAAACTTAATGATCGCCACGCTCCGGCTACGTATATCCGTTTTTCCTTTTAGAATCGGTTTAGAATCTTTTGCTATCACATGGCACTCTACTCGATTCCGCGTTAGCGCAGCGAAGTAGAAACAACTTAATTATAGATCCGGCACGCCCTCTCTTTATATTATTGTCATAAGATTATTAGAACAGCGATAAAACCTATCAACATTTCCCTGTTGTTATTACATTACCGAACAATTTTATTGATATGCGATACGTCGATCGATATAAATTTTCAGACACAAATGCCTCTGAATAGATCTTAGTATTTTATCGGTCAAACTATTTGCGGGGTGCAGTGGAAAAACAGACAGGTGGACAAACAGATAGATAGATAACTATATGCATACCACTAGCAGACGCGTTATTTAAGCACTGTCTTTCATTTTCCGAGCTATTCTCGGAGCTCGGAAAAATCGAAGAATTCGAAGGAAAGTAGAAAAGATCGCGAATAACTTTTAAACATTTTTTACAATGAATAAAAATGATTAAAAATATTGATTGTATTTCTAATATTAGAACCTTTTCGTGATGACACTAGGATGGACATGTGAGGAGAAATCAGAATATATTTCAAATCTGTCCAACAAAATTGATTTCTTTTCGATTAATACTTATAATTTACACCTGTCTATCATTTTGATCATTTTCTATGCCAGTCAAACTTTAATGATTATTCTACTATGCATCGGTAATAAAAAATATAAAAATAGGAAGCCAACGAAACTCATCTAACACGTCTGTGTGTGTGAATGTGCAGTCTTTTTCAAGTCTATGTGTGATTTGGCGAAGAAAAGTGACTAAAATTTTAAAATAAAAAAAAAGAGAGTCAAATAATTTATGATTTTGGATTAAATTAGAGTTTAGATTCTTTTCTAGATCCATTTGAAAAACGGTGAGACAATGCGCTTATTCGCACGCACATCCATGCAGCCGATCGAGGCTAATGCGCAACGACACCTTCACATTCCGACCCGTCCGTAACTCAAAAACCACCGATGCATGGTTTTTTGACGGTTCGACGCTTCCGTCAAGAAGAAATAATTTAGCCGCGAGTTAAAAAAAACATTTCGCGGATAAAAGGAGAGGCGATAAATAGTTTTCGAACGATCTCTGTATACAATCTCATACTTTTCTCTCATATTATTTTTTATTCTCTCACTGGCACGTAATAATGCGCGCGCGTATACAAATGAGCGCACGCGCACCTCGCGATATTGCAACAATACGTTCGTCGATGCGTCGCGCGCGCATGCACGCACACGCGGAGGCATACATAGGCATAGATACGTCACGAGCACACCAGCACGTGGTCTCGCGGTACCCCATGTGGGTAAATGTGTCAAGGACGTGCGAACTGGCCTGCAAAACGACGATTCGCTTTTCGATGAAACATCGTTCTCTCTCTCTCTCTCTCTCTCTCTCTCTCTCTCTCTCTCTCTCTCTCTCTCTCTCTCTCTCTCTCTCTCTCTCTCTCTCTCTCCCCCCCTCCCTCCCTCCCTCCCTCCCTCCCTCCCTCCCCTCCCTCTCTTCTCTCCTCTCTTATCTCTCTTCTCTCGCTCTTTCGTTTTCATCGTCATTTCTGAGGCAAAGCGAGCGGCGATTTTTGCGAAATCTTTATTACCAGAGCATAAACATAGCGAATCGGACTTGGGAAATGGGTCACACACATCGAGGACCAAGGCTTTTTCGGAAACACTCGCGGAAACTGATAATCTTCCGCTGGAACAAAATCAATTTATACTCGTGGAATTTTATTTGAACGGTCCGGAGAATTCGGATTCTACTCAAATCGCGTTAATTATTTTACATTGTGTCACAATTATGTCACATTAATAATAACGAATTGACGAAAAATTGTCATTTCGTCTCAGGTATATTTGTTTAGAAACGAGGAAAATCTGGGTTAAACAAATATCGCTCCAGGTCACTCCGTCGTGCGAACGGCACGCGAGGCGTAAATAATCGGTGACAGCAAAAAAAGAACAACTTCGTCACGTTGGTATTTGTTTTCCTTGGTAGATCCTCGTAATACCCTATCGGAATGCCTGAAGCTGAACGCGCGATTTAGATACTCCGGATTTTCGTAAGCGTAACACAAAGGAGAATCCCTCCCTCTTCCCCACCGCGACAGAAATATTCATTACGTTAATATACGACGTGTAACCGCACAATCGGTTAGATTTTACTTTTAGTTTCGAAAATGGGATTGCGAAGTGGGGATAGGCCTTGGCATACATCGCACACCGAGACACATCGTTGGTAGCGAGAGAGTGAGAGAGAGAGAGGGAGAGAAAAAGAGGTACACATCGTACACCGGTACGCTCGTATTCCCCGACGAATATTACAAACTATACAAACTATGATTCCACAGCGAAGAGTAATCGCATCCCGAGACACGGTATTCGACGAACGAGCGCTCTTATCGGAATCATCCTTCCCGTTTCTTATTAATAACGTATATTATATCCGTGTATCTCTTTCTTTTTCTCTATCCCTCCCTCTTTCAATCAGCCCAGATGCAACAGGCATTATCCTGCCTGAGTAAATTACCTCAGTGTCCCAGTTTGAAAGATAGATTATTTGAAAAAAAAAAAAAAAAAAAAAACAACTTTGTTTTGAAAAATAAACTTTAACTTTGCCAAACTAAATTATTACGTCGTCATATCGACGCTCGAATTGGCTGAGAATTCATCAAACCCTACAGCTCTCTTCGATACTTGTGTATCGCACTCATGTAAATGACGTTAATTGATTGCTATATGCACCCAATATAGTTTTATCGATTTATTAATATTTTGTCCTCAAAAGATTAGCTGCACATTTTTTTCAATACTCCGATGGGTAGTAGATATTACGGTGTTCTCCGTGACCTAAATTACCTTAAATCAAAACAAGTTATCTGAGTTTCTGAATCTGGTTTACTTCTTTTTGCTTCTTCATAGAGGAAGCTTTGTTTTCGTAATAAAACAAAAAAAAAAAAAAAAAAAAAAAAAAAAAAAATCGTTTTTCTGAATGTGTTCAGAATGTTCTAAAATGTCGAAAAATTGCTATTTTTAAAAAATGTCTGTGTCTGTGTGTGTGTGTGCGTGCGTGCGTGCGTGTGTGTGTGTGTGTGTGTGTGTGTGTGTGTGTGTGTGTGTGTGTGTGTGTGTGTGTGTGTGTGTGTGTGTGTTTGGGTGTGTGTGTGTGTGTGTGTGTGTGTGTGTGTTGTGTGTGTGTGTGGTGTGTGTGTGTGTGTGTGTGTGTGTGTGTGTATGTGTGTGTGTGTGTGTGTGTGTGTGTGTGTGTGTGTGTGTGTGTGTGTGTGTGTTGTGTGTGTGTGTGTGTGTGTGTGTGTGTGTGTGTGTGTGTGTGTGTGTGTGTGTGTGTGTGTGTGTGTGTGTGTGTGTGTGTGTGTGTGTGTGTGTGTGTGTGTGTGTGTGTGTGTGTGTGTGTGTTGGTTTTTGTGTGTGTGTTTGTAAGTATGTGTGTGTGTGTGTGTGTGTGTAGGTGTGTGTGTGTGTGTGTGTGTGTGTGTGTGTGTGTGTGTGTGTGTGTGTGTGTGTGTGTGTGTGTGTGTGTGGTGTGTGTGTGTGTGTGTGTGGTGTGTGTGTGTGTGTGTGTGTGTGTGTGTGTGTGTGTGGTGTGTGTGTTGTGTGTTGTGTGTGTGTGTTGTGTGTGTGTGTGGTGTGTGTGTGTGTGTGGTGTGTGTGTGGTGTTGTGTGTGTGTGTGGTGTTTGTGTGTGGGGTGGTGTTATTTGTGTTTTGATATTTTTTGGGGATGTGTTTGGTGGGGTTGATTTTGGGGGTGTTAGGTGGTGTTTTTCGTTATCTTTTTGTGGAACAATTTTTTTAATTTTGTACTCATAAGATTTAAAAAAAAAAAAAACGTGTGAAAGTTAGTGCACTTTTTACAATACTCCGATGGGTAGTAGATATTCGATGTTCTCCGTGACTAATTACTCAATCAACAGGTTATCTGAGTTTTGAATCTGGTTTACTTCTTTTTTTTTTATCTTTTATTGTTCTAATCAGTTCGCTGCAATTTGCATGTCTTGGTTCAGTGAAATTATTTCAGTGCCCTACTTTAAAGATAACTCGACGCTTCCTTTTTTTTGTTGTAAGATCTTATTTTATCCCTGTGTGTGTGTGTTGTGTGTGTGTGTGTGTGTGTGGTGTGTGTGTGTGTGTGTGTGTGTGTGGTGTGTGTGTGTGTGTGTGTGTGTGAGTGTGTGTGTGTGTGTGTGTGTGTGTGTGTGTGTGTGTGTGTGTGTGTGTGTGTGTGTGTGTGTGTGTGTGTGTGTGTGTGTGTGTGTGTGTGTGTGTGTGTGTGTGTGTGTGTGTGTGTGTGCTAAATTTACCGAAATTTCTATAACTCCAGAACTAATCAACCAAATCTTAATGAATTATATATGAAATAGGGGTAGAATTTTCCGGGGAGTACTATAGAGTGTATAGTTTTTCGTTATCTATTTTCTGGAAACCAATTTTTTTAATTTTGTTACTCATAAGAATTATAAAAAAAAAAAAAACGGTTGAAAGATTAGCTGCACATTTTTTACAATACTCCGATGGGTAGTAGATATTACGATGTTCTCCGTGACCTAAATTACCTCAAATCAAAACAGGTTATCTGAGTTTCTGAATCTGGTTTACTTCTTTTTTTTTTATCTTTTATTATGCATCTCATAATCAGTTCGACTGCAATTTGCATTGTCTTGGTTCAGTAAATTATTTCAGTGCCCTACTTTAAAGTATAACTCGACGCTTCCTTTTTTTTTTAAAGATCTTATTTTATCCACTCACGATCTTATCAGATATTATTGGATTTATTATGTTTATATTGTGATTTTATTTACCACCTTTCTTAGCGAAAGATAAATAACATTTTTCTAATATCCATAGGTCAGCATTAATTATCGCGATCTTTTTCATTGAATTCTTTATCTATTGAATTATCCATATCTACGTTAAATGAAAATGTTTTTTTTCCTCTTCTTCAAAGGTATCCACGTGTTACTTTTCGCTATCTATAACTAGGTCAAGACTTCTCAAGTTAGTTCTTTAGCAAGTTTAAAACTTTCGTTATAGATTCTCGAGGTGCGCAAAGTATTCTCGCATGGCCCGTTCTCGCATCACCGCGACAATTATTCCGATTGGCGTCGCACGCGAATTCACACGCACGTCCATTTGACCACGAGGCGTTTAAATGATCACCGCGATGCTAATTGACCCAAAAATCAAGCGTGATGCCGATAATGGTCGCATAATTTCAGTATATACGGGTAAAGGACTGTCACGATGCCGCGGCAGGCTTTGTCGTCGTGACTGTCGTCGTGTTATCGCGTCGCGTTGAGTCCTGAGCGCGGTAACGAGTTTACACCGAGTTGCGGAATATATATATATATGTATACGTATAAGCATAGGGTGTAATATAAGTACAAGGAGGAAGACAAAAAGCGCAGCGGCGAGTACACCGCGTCGCGTCGCATTGGCGATACTTTTGCACGATAAATTACTTTATTTCATGCCACTCCGTCTATAATTATTCTCTCTGCCTTTTGCATGTTATTAATCGCTCGCGATAACGAGCCGGCGAGTGGACTCGCTAACGCATCGCGTCGCATCGCATCGCGTCGACGGCGAGCCTCCACGTGCTAGCCAATTCTGTCGGCGACATGCTAAACGATATTATCGTTAATTGGAGCGTTGCAATTCGACCGTGTTACGCAACGCGGTGACACCAAGTGTGACACTTTCTGCAAATCGACGAAACTTATTTGAATAAAGAACAGAACGTTTCTTTCTCTCTTTTTTCCTTTTTTTTTTATCAACTCAGCCGACCCGGGGCAATTGCACCCGGTGCCGTAATACGCAATGCCGCATTGCGTAACGCGATGCAACCATGCGCCGAAAACGCGACACTCGAAAGTGAAACCGATTCCATCCGATTCTCCGTTTTACGACGCGTCGCAGCTAATTATCTACGCCGCCCCACTCCGGGAGCGCACGCAATTTTGACGTAATCGCGGTATCGTTGTAAGAAAAAAAAGAAGAGAAAAAGAATTGGAGAGAATCTTCAGCTCGTGGACGCGGACGCGACGTGCCCGTATGTATGGCGACTGCTAAACGCGGTGTGTTGCGCCGTCGATTTTACACTTTGAAAGTTTCTGGGTCGCGGCGTGCGGATGGGCTTTCACTTTCCTCCGTTCCGTCTTCCGTTCTTTCGAGCGCGTTCTGTGTCGGCTGCTGGGGCCCTTTTCGCTTTCGTTTGACCCTTTTTCGCTCGCGACAATTTTTATTCCACTTGCGTCGACGGCTACGCGATCGGCAGCAACGCGCCATCGAGGCCTCTTTCCTGTAGGCACCTATTCGGTCGACAGCTATCCGGTAAAAATAATACGTGAGCGTACGTGCGTGCGTGCGTCGGGCGTTCGGACGCGACGTGCTCATGCAGGTACTCGCTTCCGATCCGCACCGGTTCGAACAAAAGACACGGACCGCTGTTTAGAAGCAGAGGCGGTACAATGAGGAACGGAAGTTCGATCGATCGGGTGTATTTTTTCAGCGGGATTCGAGTCACGGCCCTCGTTTGCGTCGTGCTTCATTCGAATCGCACACTATTACGGAATTTGCGTAGCCTATTATGTCCCGCGTATCTGTATAAAGCGGTCTTGATATATTGCTTGTCGAATACGATAAACGATGTTAACGTAACGTCGTCACGCCACATCATTTTGTAATAGTCATTACACAAGGAAAGTCTGCTTTTTAAAATTGCCATAAAATGTGGAATGTACGAATGTTTCTTTCATTATCATTTTAAACGCAATGGATACTTTGTAAGTGTCGGGCAACTCACTTTGCTTTATACAAGATGGCATTTCGAAAAAAACCTCGCCCAAATGGGTCATTAGCGCACAACATTGAATCATAGGTCATTTTGTAGGTATTGTTGTGTACATCACTAGCAAAATAAGTTTAGGTTCTGGAACAGTGGGCAGAAGAAGTTATGATCGGTTCAGTTATCAATCTTAATACCTAATTCATTATTATCTTCACCGTCATCGTCAGAACTGTCAGAAAATGATATAAAAATATCTTTAATATGCTCCTATGTCAGCTTAATTCTTGCGTTTGAATGTTTTTTTTTGTCTTTCGGTCAAAAATTGCAAACCAGACGCAGGCCTGAAATTTTCACCGAACAAACCAAAAAGTTCGTTACCGCCGTCACCATAAGAAAGTGCTCTGGGCGCATGGAAGTCTGGACGATATTATGAAATATATTATTTTATATAAAATTAGTAATATTATAATATTTAAGTTAAATAGTGTAAAGTTTTTAGTGCCAGTTAGCTAATATTACATATAGTAATATGCGAAATTCACGCCCACGAGGGAAAGTATCTTTCCCCACGTTTTTGAGACGTGAGACTATGTTATTATTATTTCTATCAACCTTCTCTACAAATGCAAAGTCAAGTGTGTACATGGTCCAAAACCTTTTAATAAGATGGGCGAGGTTTTTTTCTACTAATGAATTTTGCTCCGTTATCGTTACCGCGATATTTCCCGGCCAAGTAAACGGCAGAGGGAAAGAACCCGTTGTGTGTTTCATAACGAACTCTTTTTTTGGAATTAACGTTATTCTTTTCGACCAAGTTGCGCTTCATCATTTACCCACATCCTCGCTTCTCCGAGCACCGCCACCGACCCCCGCTACGCAAATCCTTATCAAGCTTTTTACACACGCTTTTCGTGCTGCTTTCGTGCTGTTTGTGGCTTGGAAACGCGGGTGAGCGCAGAGGCCCAAATCGGGTATGTTTCGCGCGCTCAATAGTTATCATAAGAATTGCTCTATTATAGAATCGACGTCGAGACACGTTTGTTCTCCAGAGCTATTTCTCTTTTAGTACTCCTAGTGTGTGTATTATTACGTATTCTCGGATGCTGCCCGAAAGCGACGATGTATCTCTCGTAAATTTTTTTTTTCTTTCTTTTTTGCGACGGATTTTTTAACGACTCCTGCGTAAATTCTAGGATCAGTTTATGGGGTAAGATGCGACGTACGCTTAATCTCGAAACCTGGTGCACCCGATGCGATGACAACGATGATGACAACACGCTTGCGATACTCCGCAAGGCGTGCATTCATGTGTGCCCGCGCGCGATCGCGCGCTTCTTGCGGGTGTATATGGGTTTGTACGTGGATACGTGTGTGAGTACGTGTGTACGCGCTGTTACAGCAGAAACGCTCGCTCGGTCACTCGTACGAGAAAGAGTGCGAGAGTTGGCGAGTGAATAAATGAGTCGAGCGCGGGAGAAGGGAGGAATGAGGAGGGGCGTGCGAGGAAGAGAGAAAGTGAGAGTGAGCGCGGCGCGGCAGGAGGGAGGGGAGGGACCGAGCAGAAAGAGAGAAAGAGACGTCGCGGCTTTCCACGGCAGGTAGAGTACGCCTGTACATACGTACGAGGTAGGAAGGCGGTGGACGGGGTTAAGGGGCGCAAGGCGGGAGAGAGGCGAAAGAAAGACGCACGCACGTCGGCGGAGGAAGACGAAACGCGCGCGGCGGGAAAAGACGGGGTCCGCGAGAAGGAGAGAGAAAGAAGGAGACGACGGCGCGGCCGCGAGGGGCGAAAGGAGGATACAAGGGAGCGAGAGAAACAACGGAGACAGACGGAGAGAAAGAGGAAGCTCGACGGGGAACGGAGGGTAAACCAGAGACGGAGCGCGGGGGACGTAACGAGAGGGAGCGAGTCGCGGCTGCGTCATGTTCTCAACGAACTGGGTCAGTAGGTCTCCCCACCACGCTCCGCGTCGCACATCCACCGCTCGTGTACGCGCGTACATATCCGTACCCACACAGGCAGGCGTGGAGCGCTGGTGCTTGTCTCTCTCGGGGAGTGCCAACGGCGTTGCTGTTGACCCAGCCGCGGCCTGTACGTGTCTCGTGCCCGCGAACGCTTACCCGCGGCCACACTTCTACCTGACGATATATCCGCGGCGGCGCGGCTCGCCAGTCGTGCACTTTGAAAGCAAGAGTCGCGCTCTCCTCTCCGCGCGCGCGCACGCTCCCGTCCCCCCCTCGCACAGCAGTCTCTCGAGAACGGACTCCGCGCTCCTTGTCTCGAGACGCCGCGCGGAAAGGCCGAAAAAAGATTCGGTTCTACCCGATACGTTCGCGGAATGCGTCTTACGTCATTCGTAGGACCGGTCGTTTTCTCAGTTTTGCCGACGAGATGCCGCGAGAGCTCTTTTTCTCCTCCTTTGCGTACAGCGGCCGATAGAGTTTTATACTATACGTTTCCAAAATTCGTCTCTCCGCTGCGCAAAAAATCGACTCCGATCTCGGAGCGGGGACCGGATACGAGCCGCGCGTCCGTCGTCCGTCGCGCGTAACGAAGCCGAGCCGGCCGAGCGCCGAGCCGAGCCGAGCGACGCTCGCGCGCGCTCGCGGACAATATTTCTCCTGCCGACATAGACCTGGTTCCGTAAGTAGGTCATCCCCCGCCACAGGTCGCGCAACCTCCTTCTCGCCGTCCCCCTCCGCTCTCTTCGACCGCGGCAATCCCGCCCGGCCGCCTCCTCCCCGCCGCGACCGCGTGCTACTCGCCTACCCCCCCCTCTCTCTCCCGCCCGGCCGTCCGTACGGGCCTCTCAGGCAGCACCTCCACACGTCGAATACCTGGCCGCGCGCGGTGGCATGCGCTGCTGAATCACTTTCACTTATGCCGTGCGCTGTGTTGGTTACACTCCGCGCCCGCGTCTCGCTCGCTCCGCTCGCGTCGTTAACTCTCTCTCTCGTTTCCTCCTTCTCGTCGCCCCTCGGCGTCTCGCTGCCCGTCGGTAAAGGGACACGCGCGCCTTCTCTCTATACCCACCGAAACGCCGAAGGAGCCTGACAGTAGTGCGCGCCTCGGCACCGTTCTCCGTGGCACAGTTTCGTTCAATTTTCCGACTGTCCGCGTTTGCCGTCGTCGTCGTGTCGTCTCCTCCTCGTCTTCATATCGCGACAAATGTCGTCGATCTCGTTGTCACGCGTCAACGAGCGTCGCTCGGTTTTCAGAAGTGCGCCCGCTGGCAGTAACGTGTACTTAATCGGCCGCGCGTTATCGTGAGACGGGAGTGATCGCGGCGTGAGAAGTCGATAGCAGCAGCAGCAGCAGCAGCAGCAACAACCGCAACCGCAGCGGTACAAGTAGCGTCGTCTCGTTATCTTCATCATCATCATCATCATCATCATCATCATCATCATCGTCGTCAATCCGACGTTCCCGGACGACGCGCCGCAGGGGAACGACGTGGGCCGTTCTCGTCGTCGTCGTCGTCGTCGTCGTCGTCGTTGTCGTTGTCGTTGACGACGTTGTTACCACTGCGCGCTCGCAGCAATACGTCACGTATACCGTGTCTCGCAAAGGCGGCCTCCCCGGCAGTCTCTACCTACCTACTCCATCCATGTGCTGACGGTAGGGCAGCGGAAGGGAGGGAGCGGGCCCTTCGGGAAAGCAACGAGCCGAGAGGACAACTAGTCGTACGCAGATAGGCGAGCTGTCAAGTCACTCTGCTCAGCTCCGGTCCCGGAGTCCCTTGTTGATCGCGCGCTCGTCCGTTCGTTCGCTCGTTCATTCGCTCACTCGCTCAACTCGCTCGCTCGCTCGCCGGTCTATTAGTCATCCGAATTACAGTGCGTGCTAGCGCTCTCTTTCGCGCCTTCCTCCACTCGCGATAATACAATCGCGATTGTGTGTCGCACGTAGACCCGTGCCGTGTTTGTTGACAGTCTCGCGCGCCCCTGTGCTACTACCGCGGCGCTCCTCGGTCCTCGTGTCGTTGCTGTCGCATGTGTGTCCGTCCATCTGTCCGCCTCATCCGTGGTGTTACTCGCCGGAGTCTGGACGCGCGATATGCGGATGGACGTATTCGTCGTACGCGAGTCTCGTCGTCCGCGTCGCGCTCGGCGATAAGTTGGATTACAGTGTGCGGACAGGAGAGGAAGCGACGAGGTTCGAAAGGGGGCTTCTTGGTGCTGTTTGCCGCTCGTTCGCTCCGTTTCGACAGTGGCGAATGTTAACGCGCGCGGCGACATTCGACGATTGTTATCATGCCTCGGACGTAGTCGACCTCGACCGACGAGTTTGTGTATCCGCATATACGTTTGGTGGTGCGCGATGGTTTTTCTCGATAAACGTGTGTAACCCGCGAAAAAGAGAGAGAGTGAGAGAAAGAGCGTGACTGGTGATCGATATTCTTATTCGTGCCCCAGGGCACCAAAGTCGAGTGTGTGTTCCCTCTTCCCGTACCCGCGGAGGAACTCGCGTTTCCTCCTCGCTACGAACTGTGCCGGCGTTTTATTTGTTGACATCGACGTCATCGTTGCCGTCGAAAACGACATCAGCGGGCGCGCCAGGTTGCATTTTACGAAACATTTAACAACCGGCTTGCCGGAAATTACGCGTTCGCCTAAACGGATCGAGAGCGATGTCCCGCGAACGTGACCAACTGAACGGAATAGATAGACACAAATATACAAAGATATATATAGATGTAATTTATTGAGACCTCCTCGAGAAGTCAGCTTGATCGACGTTACGCGACGATAGCAGAGTAGTGCCCAGAAATTTAGTAAAGATTTGAGAAAGAAACGTCGGAGTGTGTGAGAAAAGGGAGGAAAGTCAAAACGAGTCAAAACGAACGTCTCTGTGTCGTCGCATCGGGCGCATCCGAGAGGGTGGCAGGGGGGCTTGTAGCCCCGTTTCACACACATATGTGCCGATACGCGAGCACGTCCGTCCGTCGTGCGGTGCTTCTCGCGCATGGGTGATATGTTATTGGAGATGGAGCAGCATTCGGGCCTGATATCCCTGAGCATGTCGCCGTTCCACCTGAGTCCGCAGGGCAGTCCGCAGGCCGCTGGACAGCAGCCCCCGCAGCAACAGCCGCAGCCGCACTACGGCTCGTCGGCTTATAGCAGTTGCGCGCAGAGCTCGCCATCGCCCATGTGCCATCAGCCGCAGTCGCAGTCGCAATCGCAGCAACAGCAGCAGCAGCAACAACAGCAACAACAGCAACAAATGTCCGCTCACAATCAGGCGGCACAGTCGCAGGGCATGTCGAGTTTTGAGGCGGCCTTCTTCGACGCCCCCCTCGAGGATCATCGATGCCCCGTGTGCGGACACAAGAACATATCCAGTTATCAGTGCGGTTTGCAAGGCCTGCTCACGTGCGAGAACTGCAAACATTTCTTCAAGCGCAACAGCTCGCCGTGCAGTAATAAAAAGGTTTACACGTGTCTCTTCTCTCAAACGGGGGGTGGCGGCGGCGGCGGCGGCGGCGGCGGCGGCGGTGGCAATGGCAATAGCGGTGGCGGCAACAGCGGTAACGGGGGTGGTAGTGGCGGTGGCGGTGGCGGCGGTGGCGGTGGTACCTGCGGCGCGTCTTCGGCACTCGAGATCTGCGCCAACAAGAAAGTGTACACGTGTCTATTCCCGCCTACAGGAGCCGGAAGCGGTAACGGAGCCTGCGGCGGCACGTCCACCAGTCTCGAAGGTAACGGCGGCGGTGGCGGTTACGCCAGCAGCGGCAGTGGCAGTGGCAACGGCGGCGGCCCTGCCGCCGGAGGTGGCGGTCCAGGCGCGGCTAACGCCGCGATCAGCGGCGGGCCGGCCGTCGCCGCGGGAGGTGGCAACGTCGCCGCCGGTTCGGTCCCGACCGGCGGCGGTACCCTGTGTCACCCTGGCCTGGGCCAGGTCGGTGTCGTAACCGGCTCGATACCGTGCCCGTCCGATTTCCCGGACACCAAGGACATCGTCATCGAGGAGCTGTGTCCCGTATGTGGCGACAAGGTGTCCGGTTATCACTATGGTTTACTCACGTGTGAGTCCTGCAAAGGATTCTTCAAGCGCACCGTCCAGAACAAGAAGGTCTACACGTGCGTGGCTGAGAGATCCTGTCACATCGATAAAACTCAGCGGAAGCGGTGTCCCTTCTGCCGTTTTCAGAAGTGCCTCGAGGTCGGCATGAAACTCGAAGGTGAGTCCTTTTCAGTGTTACTTATCGAACGATTATTAAGGATATACCTACTTAAGACTTAAGCGAACGGTCGTGCAACGAAATAATTCAAAGATAATTTTGTTTAAAGCTTTCTCCGACCGTCTCGTAAGCGAGAGTAGGACGTCAACAAATATTTTACTTGCATTCGCTGTTTCTTCGTTCGCTCGGCGTATATTCATTTTTTAGTATGAAAATGCAAACTGATGTAAAGCATCAAGAGATAATTTTGAGTAAACTGAAAAAAAAAAATTCCATATAGTTATACTATAAACATTATATATACAATAAGACCTGTTCTACAATATGTCGTATGTCGCTGTGGGATGTCGAAACGCGATGGTCCAATGAGGAGAACTCGTTTTCGAAAAAGAAATTCTCTCATTGGACTATCGACTGCATTCTGACATCCCACAGCGATGTATACAACGTATCGTAGAAAGGGAAAGAAACAGCGATGGCACCAGAAGCGAAAAAAGATCATTTGTACACTTTGAAGACAAACACGAGGAATATTTTAAGCATTTGTAGCGTTTTACATTTCTAATTACTATTGATAAGCACCGTTCGATGCCACCCGCAACATAATTTACGAAACGCTTACGATAATCTTTACATTTATGTCAAATATAATAATAATAATAATTAATTTTTATTTTAACGGGACAAAATACCCTTTAACATACAGTCAGAAAAAGAGAACATACATTTTACAAAATCTAATACGAAGAGTATTTTTATATCAAGCCGAGACTCTGGATTGATTTATTAATTGATATTACGAGATATTACGAGATAAGTCGAGAAAGCTTTAGTTTCAAAGTAGTTACAGAGCCGCAAAATAAATCTACCCTATTGGAATAATTGCTCGCGGAGATCATCAATCTATTAAGCAAGAATTTGTCCCATATAAAGTACGGTTCTATCCGATATGAAAGACGGAGTACTGCTTTAAGTTTCTAGTTGGAATGCTAAAATTTCTTCTTAACAAATTTGGACCATCAATAAAGTAATTATATTTGATTATTAAAATCGAAGAGGGGGGATTAGAATTATTGCGGAAAAAATGATAAACAAGCTTTAGTGCGTACCGTTGAAAAGCGACTCCCGAGAGAAAAACTCAAGCGCGAAGAGAAGAGAAGAAAAAAGGATGAATTTTTTCGAGTTACGACCTCTTTTTATACAGAGTAATTTCGATTTTAATAGCAAAAGGTGTCGAAAAGAATTTTAGCGAAATATCGAAATATCTATGCATCTTATCAGATAAATAACTAATCCAATAAATGATCCAATATATTATTACATGTTAAAAGCATATTTCATATAACACCGATAGATATCTATAGGAACAAAAAGTCTGTCAAAAACTGAATCGATTTATTGAATCGCACGGGAAACGTTATAGATATATGATATATACCTATATGTATAGATTTGTAACTCGTTATGTAGATAACATCTCGCGAAGAATTTTATCGACGGGCATCTGTTATCAAAAATAATGTTTTATGTGCATACGCGCAGTTGAGAGAACCTAGGATCGATGCACGTGAAATACGACGCAAAGAATACTATTTCAATTTGCTAATTTTCATATTTGAAAAACCGATAATATTAATTCTGATCGTTAAATTGTGTGATGAAGGTTATCGCGATGAAGGTCTGAATCGCGATATCGGATAACAGCTAGCGTAACGTTAATGCCTCACATATAACTGATAACAGGCTAATAATAGACCCAACAATGCAGATCGACATAACGTCATTAAGTAAACCGTTATAAAAAATTCCCGCAAAATCGCAAAGTCTCATTCTGGACTTCTAGAGAATTAAATGTAAATCTACGCGTATACTCGTGTATTAAATCCACGCCTATTTCCACGTACGAGTACAGTACATTCAAACACAAGTTTATTTAAAGATAAAGGATGTAAAAGGAGATTAACGAACCAAGCAAGGTATACGTGCTAATAAAGTATTAATAAATAATGTGAACAAACGTTTCGACCTGTAATAAAGTAAAGTCTTCAGTGCGATATAACATAACCGTCACTTACAAACTAAAATTAATGAAATATAGTCAGATTATAAAATTCGTAAAACAAGTATGTAGAATACCAAATTATCTGGAGAAGAGTCTCTTGATGTGCAAGAATGATGGAATGTGCTCTCATAATGTAATTGTTCAAGTGATGCATAAGTGTAGGCGGTAAAGGAACCGATTTTGTTAGGAACAGAAAGATTGAGGATAAATATGAAAAAGTTGGTGTTAGTTACATTATAAATAAGAAAGAGGAAAGTATAAAAGAAGTAATAAAAACATAGAGAAAGATAATTTTTTATTACTTGATTAAACGTTAAATTGGTCTTAAAGAGAGTTCCTTAAAGAGAGAAAAAAGAAACAAGTTTATTTTTTTCGTCGTTATAAAAAGAACCTACATATGAATATCCAATTCCGTGGCGGGCATGTGATCGCCCGTTATCTATCAATTGCATCGCGCGTCGTTTTAATAATTTCTCAGTTTAGGGTGAGTTTTTTAATTCAGCACAAATCCACCGCATTTTTATTGAACACAAATGATAACATGACGTCTCCGATGGATGTTTGATGGCCTGTTTTTAAGAACGGTTCGATAAACATTAATGGATTTAACTGAATTCAATAATAAGTATATGTTATATCTATGATCAAGACTGGTAGACACACATCAACAATTTAATATTTATATACGTGCATATAATTCTAAAACCCGGTTACGTTACAACATTTGTTACACATAATTCTGGCTTAATTCTTGACTTTCACCAGGCGTGAGCCACGTTTTCCCGCCAACAGCGGTCCGGTGTCACCGACATTATTATTATATGTTTTATGTTATCTCTTGTTGAATATCTCCGCGCGAGTGCCGCTAACCGCGCGCGTCAAAAGCCGTTTATGCGCGCGTTCGGTTATCATCGTGGTCGTCGTGGTGATCGTCGTGGTAGTCGTCGTCGTCGTCGTCGTCGTCGGTTGGACTCGGTTCTCGTCAACGTGACGCTCGGACGTTTCCGCACCACGCTCATACGAACTTAACCTTATTACACACCGTGGAAGCGATTAATCGAGTCTCACACCGCGTGCTCCCTTTCGCCGTTTTAAAGCTCGGGAATGCGCGCTGGACGGCGAGCGATGGCACGTATCTCTTAAATAGTGACGCGAATCGATCGCGCGCGCGCGCGCGCGCGCCTCTTCCCCGCGATATTCGAGTCGGAGCGGAGAAGCGGTCGTTCCTACACGCTGGACAAACGAAATTACGTCACGGCACGGCACGGCACTAGTAACACAATTACGCGCCATTATCTACCCGCTTACGTTTGGCCCCGTTAAAACTCCTGCGTCAACAATTTCTTCTTAATTAGCAGGCGGCTCTGTGAACTTCGGTAACTTATAGACGATATATAAATTATGCCGTGTGATAATTTTACTCTTACGCGCGAGGAAATATTCTACGAGACTCTTTCTTCTTCGTAATTAAATTAATAACGTCTGGCGAGCCGCTTGATATAATTATAATTTTTTAATTTCTAATTATATCTTAATTCAAGATAAATTTATTAATACAAAATCGGTCACACGTATATTCACGCACGCACACAAACGCGCACGCGCGCGCGCATACGACGTGTAATAAAATTAAATTGAATCGAGTTATAAACAGGCTAGTTCGATCGATGCTCCAATTTCGGTGCTTTCCGCCGCTCGCGATTGCGCTCGCATTTGTCGAGACACGGGGGGGAGGGGGAGGGGGGAGTTCAGAAATACCGCCAAGAAACAGAGTTTGCAATGGTCGTAGCGTCTAATGCAATCCGAGTAACTGGGTCTAGGCCCCCAAGGCCCAACGATTAAGCGAATCTCGAAACAGCGTCTGTTGCAATTGCCGTCTTTGCACACCGTTTTCCACGGCGCGTTCCTACGACGGCAAACGGGGGAGATTGCTTAACGCGGAAAGTTTCCAGAGTGCTTGCGAGTGTTTACGAAAGGAAGGGGTTTCTTTTTATCTGCGTCGCGTTTCTTACCAAGTTTTACAAAGGAAGAGGAACAAAATTATGAGCCGACGAAAATCCCGCGGAAAATGCGCGTAAAATGCGTCCCGATAATACGTGCACGCGGAAATACGAGAACAGCACGGGCCGTGCCTATCTACGAGAAAAGTAATTAAACTGAATTGTCAACAAGGTAGAAAGAGGGAGGGGAAGGGAGAAGAGAGTTTCGATAAGATCGTGATTCGATAATTTGACACGAAGTATATCATTAAGTGATAATATCCGTCATAATCGTGGCCCGATGCTGTCATTTCGTCGCTGCAAAATGTAAAGAGCATAGAGCATAGAGTAACGATTGTTGTCTGATTTTTCCTTCCGTCGCTTCGTCGTTATACGTTTTTCGACTCGTTTCACTCTCTCGCGTTGTTCGCTTCGGCGTTAATAAATTATTTCTACGCATTCGTCGCCGAAAGCGGAGTTTGTTTAACGCTGTTCGATTAATCATCGCGATTTTGAATTGTACACGAGCGCGCTTTCTCGAATAATTTACGACGAGATCGCGGCTCGATTCGTCTACCGATTTGCCTTGTGTGAAAGAAAGAAACGCGACGAGGCACGAAAAGAGCCGGCGAGCACACTTGTGGTAATCAATGCGCGATAACACCTGTCAAAGATCCGCGGCAAACTCGAGCCGTTTTCAACGACGCGTGAATGAGCTGGCTCGTTCGCTATAAAACGAGCAGTTCCGCGCCTAATACGGCTTTTTAAGCAATTTAAAAACTATAACTTGCTAGCAATGAACCAAGAAATAGCCAATTATTAATAATAATTTATGTTAGCGTTTGTGGTAATTAATTAATTGTGTAACATATGACCTCTTAATTTTCTTTCAAGCAATTACATTTCGATAAAGAAGTCGCCTAGTATTAAAGAAATATTTCAACGCATTAACATAAAGTTAATTAATCATTTATTAAATGCAGTGCAGTTGATCTTGGTCATCGAAAAAACGATAAAGAATCAATTAAGTACCTTCTATATCTCTATTTCACATTCAGTGTCAATAATTTAAAATTGTTCGTATGTATTTAATTAAATTCAATGATAATTTGTTGATGATTTGATAATAAAACCTTAAATTTTATTCGCTTAAGGAAAATATCATTAGTTTAATTATTATTATGATTGGGATATAATCACGATTGGTCGTTATATTTATAGTTTTTTCGTGTATGTCGAAAATTCTTAAATGCGGCGGGCGAGGACGCGAAATATTCTTCGCGTTCGATATTATTCAACGTGTCGCGAAACGCAGCGCGGTTTTGCGCAATTTACAAGCATGACCGTATGTACACGCAATAAAGTGTCAACGCTCCAGGTTTCAGTTTCGCAGGTGCGAACAATTTGCCCAGCGGTTAAGTAAATGAGCTTATCTATTCTTATACCGACGATAATGCCACTTTACTCTTTTCGCCAGAGAGTTTATATAAATATCCGCATGCAGACTCTCTGAGACTCGCGTCTGGGATAGCAATTTAAATTATTCCCGAGTCATGACAACGAATAATTTTTGCCGACTATGCCAAAAAAAATCCGGTTGATACATTACGACGATATATATTTATTATAGATATGCATAATGCGCGCTTGGTTTCGTGTTTCGATTTTCGATGAAACCGGCATCAAATATATTGAACCGGAATACATCCCGGCATGTGTGCGTGTGTGTGCGTTAACTAATATTGTGATAAAACTTAACGCGCAACAAGGCGGACATAGGCTCTTCTTATCAAAATTACGTTCAAACAGCGACGACATAAAGAAAAAAAAATCGCTTTCGACAGAGCGAGTGTGGTCTGTGCGAAACGCGCTGTTTTACGAGTTGTTGTTAAATAGAATTTTTTAATCGATGGAACATCAAATTCAAAGAGCGTCGAATTTTAAAAACGCAAGATTTATCGGATATCTTTATAATGATACAATACGTTACAACCTGATAGGATAATATCTGAGAAATAATGGCGATAAAATTACTAAAGTCAAGCCCGCATATTCTATCATGTTTGAATACTTATTTCAAAAGAATAACGCTGCTCTCTCTCTCTCTCTCTCTCTTTCTTTCATAAAGAAGTTCGCCAATCATTTCTGCCAGCAATATGTTTCGCGTTTTACAATTTATCGTCACTATAGTTGCATTATTGCCAGAGTAATTTAAATGTAATGACTCATATTCAAAATGATAATATAACTATCTGTATAAATATACGTCGATATGCTCGATGCCGAAAGAGAAGCATGCGTAGTCAAGTACGCAAATCAAGAAATTACGCTGTTTTTATCGGGGGTGGGAAGGGGGGAGTCTTAAAAAGGGATAGTATTTCACGACCATCGTTCGCAGCCGCGGGAACGCCCTATCATACTCGTACGACGAGCACAACACGTTTGAGTGAAACTCGTTAATCCCTTGGCAGCATAATAACCATATATATGTGCATATATACGGACAGTAAATTTGTCTCGGAGATCGGTAGAGGAAGAAAAAAACTGTAATTTCTCCGTTCGCAACTCGACGAGGAAAAGAATCAAGTTTTTTTCCGTCTTGAGTCACCGAGTTCATCTCTCGCGACGGAACTGTTGTTGCGAAGAGTTATTGCGTTATCAAAATACCGTTTGAATGAAAGCTATACCTCGAGCAAGAATCTAGACTCTCTTTGTTTACGATTAGCTGTCGCGTGCAAAGGGAACCTCTTGCACGTAGTCGGCAACTACGAGTGCACGTGCATGTCGGGACGCAGCCGGGAACATGTCGCGATTTTGTTCGATGGCAATAATTTTGTTCCCCGGTTCGTACTAACGTATCTATATATAGAAGACGAGAAGGTTGAAACTTCCTTAGGTTCGGCGCGCGTCTATAGAAACTTTTTAATCTTACGCCGGGTCTCTCGATATAAACAAAACTCAAATATAGAATTGGGAGAGACTTTTGAATCGGACTTCGATTTTGAATAGAAAGTTTCTTTTTTTCACGATTTAAGAAAAATGCTTCAACCGATCCTT
This sequence comes from Temnothorax americanus, assembly GCF_048541705.1. Lineage (NCBI taxonomy): Eukaryota > Metazoa > Arthropoda > Insecta > Hymenoptera > Formicidae > Temnothorax > Temnothorax americanus. The sequence continues at coordinate 60,650 of NW_027509244.1, read as the reverse complement.
AACACATCCTTGATCGTAACTAACAATAAGTACAAAGTATTCTTAGCTGTTCTTGCATTTTATACTGTTTCAATATTTCTCAGCTTGTATACATGTATACATACGTGATGTGTAAATACATGTGAGTGTAAATTCGCAAAGTCTAAATGACTCTGCGGATCAGAATCGAAAATGTTACGATCGTAACGCTTGTAAAGAATACTCGCAATATGCCGCTTCCTAAATTTTTACGAAACATAGCAAGAACGGACAAAGATAATTTTGAAGCTAAAATCAGTTTTGAAGCTGGAATATCAGCAGAAAAAGGCAAGCATGTTAAATTAATGTTAAACTTATTCAATTGCGAAGTTTCCTAGCCTCTGTAACAGATCAAAAATGATCGACGATAAAAAATTTTTATGTAAACAGAATAATATATTATAACCTTTACAATACAAACATGAGTATTTCGTGTCCGATCGATTTCCATCCAGTTCTATCCATTAAAGTTCCTCGAAATTTCAAAGGGTCCTTAATTACATATATTACATTTTATTTTTTTCCAAGATGTAGTACAGACATTTGTTTTAGAAACTTGAAAGTAGTTCATGAAGTTTTAGACATTTCCTGAACTACTTTAAATAAGTGAAAAAGTGGTCGGACACATTGATGTTTGTACGAATAAGATGCCGTTTTTCACATTGTAGTGTAAGGGATAACAGAAACAAAGACGTTTGTAAAATCATTGTCCCTAGTTTTCAATCTTCATTTCTTTTGAGGACATTTTCGTTTTTTAATTAAAATTATAGAAATAACGAAAACACAAAATTTTTTTTCTTTGTTTCATAAACCTGGCAAATTTGTCAAATATTGTATGAATATTCTTTGTTGAGGTTTTGATTTAAGGCGTAATTTATTCATTATGAAATATCGAACACCTAACGTTTCCGGAAATAGATATAACCGAGATATAACAATAGATACATTTTTGGCATTAATGTATCACACTACGTGAAACTATTCTGTCTCGATACATTATAGGTTTATTATATACTTTCCAGAAAAGAGGAAAACCCATTCGCGTCCAGCTTCTATTCGACATACGACTAAAAACAAATTTATCTTGCCAGCGCCCTTATTAGAATTTGAGCTCATAATCACTCGCCTCACACGGTCCGCATTGCATAATTAGAGTGTATAAAAATTTGAAATAGGATGTGCTTTCTTACCTTTACCTGTCCACGTGTAATACTCGCAGATGAAAGTCTTTTGACCGGCGGTTTCTACTAGACCGCCGAAATATATTTTCTCCGACACGCGGAGAAATTACAAATTACGGACGCACTTTTATAATTCCTTCAAAGAAAATCAAGCTCGCGTGGACATTTGGAAAATACCTGCTAAGTAATTCTTTTGTACAGATCCGCTTTATTTAATTAACGGGCATATCTAGGAAAGGTAAAAATATCAAGACTTGACACTCTGTTTGACGATTGTAAAATATGGAACTTCTGGATTCTCCGGATTGTAAGTTTTTGGACATCCATTATTCGAACGCTTTGCTGTTGGAACGCCCTATTATGTGAACAAGGACACCATTTATTAGGATATCTTTTCTTCTATTATTTCGTCAAAGCGAAAATTTGTTTCACTTTGCCGCATTGGTGGCACAGGACACGTCGTCTTGGGTGGTTCAAAAGCGCTATTATCTTTAACCGAAACTCCGGAACTCAATTGGTTTATGCTGGGGGAAGAAGGGAACAAAAATTTCTGTTCAAATTTGACTTATTTATAGAATTTTTCGTCTATATACCATCAACCAATATAATTGGAAATCTAAAGCGCTTGGACGAAGAATTACGCACGTTCTGTTAATTTTTTTTGTCTCGGAGATATGTCGTGTTCCACGAGCATAAGGCACTTTGAAAGAGCGGCAGTCTTAATAAATGTTAATAAGTACGGAGGGTTGAAGGAACGAGCTCGCGCCTTGCCTTGTCATTTCGTGACCGCGCGCGTGAAAAAACGTTGTCATCGTCGTCGCCGCCGCTAATTTCGCATATCAGATGGAATCTGCACATAGGTGCACCGGCCTTTTATTTATAACCATGCGGATCTCGCACCTCGCAACGAAACGATCGGTCGCTCGCTCGCGGCGCATCGAAACTAGTTTGGTGAATACAAGAACAGTTCTTTTTCATCACCGAACCACGAGTATCTTCTACATTTTTGTGTTTAAGGCCGTGCAACCATTCACGTTCAAGGTCACTTCAACAACGATGCGGTTGTACGATGCGAGTATTCCGCGATCGGTTACTTTTCTAATTTGTCGAACGTGAGCTTCAGCTTCCTAACAAGGTCGAGCTCCTTCTACGGAAATACAGCCGCTTTCGTGCTTTCCAACCGGATGATTATTGAACATCTTCGGTCATCGTACGTCGCATCGATACTTGTTATTCTGTTTTATTCTTATTTGCAACGCTTGAACTATATCCTACTACTACCGATAACCTAAATTCTGCGAGGAGAAAATTTCCTCCAAGATTTTCTGGTTGAAGAAAATTTTAAAATACATTCCACATCGGGATAAAAATGTCTACATATTAAATTATTTCTCTTTTAATATCTTATCTTCGAGAAGTCTTTTAAAAAGAACTTCTCTCGTCTTTTAAAAAGATCAGAAGAAAATGTTTGAGACACATTGCTGCTGCTCATCTTTACAAGTTATCATCTTGTCCTATGCAGTGCAGTAGACAATTGAAAGATTAATTCTTCAAATATCAAACGTTATGTCAAATGGAGAAACTTTTCATCCCTTCCTTCTTGACGCTTCTTGCCTGTCTCCATTATTAAATCTACTTTGACCGTTCTCAGTTGATGTACGAGCAAAAAACATCGAGGAGATAACAATGGCTAATATGCCATGCCTTTCACAACTTCGTACTATTTTCTTTGCGTCTGTCAGCCACGTGGGCGAAACAGCGTTAATTTAACATGTAAAAATGGATTTTGGCAATTTGATTAGAGACTGCAGCTATATCGTTGCCCGTAAAACAGTAAAACAGATTCGGCGATTCGGATCGCAGTTCAGCAGCGACGTTGATCATAGCTCAGCGAGAGTCATAGAGTAATGAAGGTAGCGCAATCTTTTCGCGCGTGACTAGGACAGTAGGGAAAAAACTAGGACGCGCGCGACGCGAAGCGCGTCCATCTCTATTAATCGCGTATCACAAATATCAGATTGTCATAAAAAGTGGGACGGGTTTCGCAAACACCCCGCGGTGTGCGGACCTGTGGAAATCTCCGAAAATAGGACATGGATTCCACAATAGGGTTGAACGGTCATTTCTGGGAAACCGGCGCGACGCGGCGCAGAACAGAAACCGTACGCGGCATGCGCCTTTAGAAACTCACGAATTTTATAATTATTGTATTATGTCGCAAGACGGTGTCTGTGTACCTGTGTACTCGTGTACCCGTCCGTCCGTCCGTCCATTCGTCCGTCCGCCCGCTCATTCGACTCCTACCTCCGCGCGGACACGCTCGGCGCGCGTCATGCTGGTGAGAGAGAAAGGTTAGGTTGAAGCGGGAGATTGTGTAATCCCCTCGTTGAGCGAAGTCTCATCGTTTTCTTTTCTCCGAAGCTTTTACTTCTTTCTCGGCTCACGCGGGCGCTCGTGCACGCGCAAGCGCCGCGAATTCGCAAGGAACGCACGCACAGGAGGACCCGGGTCTTTCTCTCGGCCGCGCATATATTACGTAAGTATTATTTCGTCGCTATAATAGCCGGTCGCGTATTAGCGTGTCATTAATTGAAATGCCTGATGTCTGGGAGACAGGTGCGCGCATGCGTTATCGCGTTCGCGTCGCTGCGCGCGGTCGCGTTTCGAATTTCTGTTCAGCTGCGCCGCGCCGCGCGCCGTGTCACGGTACGAGTCCATTCGATTTCACGCCTCCTCATCGCACTCTGAACTTTGTTGTAGATCTTTTCTAGGTGACAACGCGAAGCGAATAGATGGATATTGCACCCTGAATTTCGCGTTTGATAACCCGCTTGTTTAATAAATGCTGGTAAAGATTTTTTTATTTGACCTAACTGGCTATCTTTATAATCGTCACGATAATATGACATTGATTTTGGTCAATTAATCGTCAAGACGTTTTGACCATGCATGAGTTTTGATCCTTCTTGATCGATGTAACTTTCATGCTAATATACATGTATAAGCATCCTATTTAACATCACTATAAAGAATTTATTGCGAAAAATATTACCTCAGTCAGGATTCGAATATCTTAATAAAAGCTCATTCTTTGTCTGTTTGATCTAAACTTCATCATTAACGCAGCAAGAACATATCAAGATTGCGTAATTAGGATTATCACAATTTTCACATACTGATTTTGATGTTTTTGGGCTTTTTAATCTTGACGCATAAAGATTTCTGACTTTTTGTGCGCTGCTATTGATATAATGGTTACTCTCGATAACGATACAAGAGGATTTTTAAAATCCCAAGATAAATGCAATTACTCACTCTCCCAATGCAAGTGGTTTCCCTCTTTGTCCGCCATGCCGACAAAGTATTTCCGACGAATCTTTTCCAGAACACGAGCTCTTTTTTTTCGCGCTCTTTCGCAACACGCGCGCGCGGGACAACTTCGCTAATGTCGCGTCGCGAGTATGTTGCCGTGTCACTCGGAGGGATCCCGAGCCCAGTGATTGGCCCGACCGTGGGCGAGCGCGGTCACGTGGTCCCTCGTTAATTTTTATGGGGAGAATCTGACGTCACGCCGGACTAGTGGACCAGATTCTCCGTGTGGATTTCCCTTTCTTTTCGACGTGCGCGCACGCGAGCGTTGTACCCTCTCATCCTGGGTTCGGCGCACCAAGACTGTTTATCAATGCGAACTAGGCGCAAACCGGATATAGATTCGCATTCTTCGGGAGGTTTGCGCCGCCGCGCGCCGCGCACCGGGGCCCGCGGCCGCGCGAATCGAGTCGTTTGACGCAAACGACCTACGAATACTTGAATGGACGACATAAATAGGCCCGCGATACTCTGTCACCGATGTTATCTGTTATGTGTATACGTAAATAGAGCGAGAGATAAAGCCAATAGAGCGTATACTCGTAACAAGATATTGTTTTACTGTGCATTATTGCGCTCCAGTTTAAAAATCTATCCTACCGTCGATACGTGGATTTGATTATCCCGCCATCTTTAAGAAAATCAAAATGCACACCATCGAGGAATTGTTATTCTCAAATAATTTGTGAGACTAAATTCTCTAAAAAAATATAATTTTGTTTGTTACTTAATGTTCATATTTCAAATCAACTGTGAATAGTTAAATCCGTGAATTTTTGAACGTAAATGAGAGAGTATTGATTAGCCGGCCAAAGTAATTCTACGAAAATGGAACTTTTCCGGTAGGCGTGCGCTGTGAAGTTTCGTAAATAGCTGGCTGCGAGAATCGCGTGCGTCGATTTCTCTAATGATCGAGAATCAATAGAAATGTTTCTTCTTTGAATCGCATATTTATTAACTTCGCGTAACTGACTGAAGCTTTTTTTCCGTCATATTCGTTATATGCCACATCAATTTTAAAAGAGTTGTCATCAAACGCGTTTTTTTACACTATCAAATTTATATTCCTCGTAAAAGAAAAACAATATAAATGATAATGCATTGATAATTTTAGCACAATTACGTGGAGAATATATATTGTCACGTAGTTCTTCGTTGGTTTTACGCCTGAAGAATGTTAAACATTTGTAATTCATTGCAATAAATGCATGCTGTGGTATTCAATTAGTGTCAGACTTAGGCAAACGCGCATGTAAAACTTTGATAACTCTATGAGACGAGACATGACAGGTTTACGGTAATTAAGCACGGCACTTGAGATCTTCAAAGTGCATTTATTAAGGATGTATATTACTTATGTCAAAATAGAGGGATAAAGCTGAAATTTACAAAGATTATGCACTTATATATCCCAAAAACCTGTGTTAAATTTGCAATCGATTGTCTGACCCGTTTCTGAGATATTTGCTTTATCTGAGTTCTGGGTAGCACCTCACGAGTTCTACTAAAAACTATTAATGCTCAAAGCGCTACGACCGATATATAAAAAGTTTTCGCGATTTTTCACATGTCGGGTCGAAAAATTTCTAAGTTCCGAAGGATAAAATTTTTTTTTTGTAAACCAGACAATTTTATCAGAGTTTTGGGTAGCACCTTACGAGTTCTATCAAAAACTATTAATGTTCGAGGCGCTACAACCGATATATTAAAAGTTCTCGATATATTCCGTTTTCGAGCAAAATAAAAAAAAAAATTTTAAAGTTCTGGGAGTTCTGTTGAGAGTTCTGGGTAGCACCTCAAGAGTTCTAAAAGAAATCTTAATGGCAAAATTAAATATTTTTAATACTTTTATTGTTATCGCTGATTTAGTGATTTCATTTTGTGAAGTTAGCACCCCCAAGATTCATCAACGGTTTTTTTAGCTTTATTTGCCGGAACTATTTCTAAAATTAACAAGGAACTCTAGAACTCTTCGGGGTGCATTCAGAACTTGAAGCAAAAAATGAGTTTTTGAAAGATGGGGTGGTAACTTCACAGAGGTTAGCTTTACACTGTTTAATCAAGAAAAGAAAATTATACTACATATAGCTATATGTGAAACATTCTTAAAAGCGTAAAAGAAATAATGATTGTCGTTTTGTTTATTGCAATTAGTAATTTATGTCGAAATATAAAACACCCGAGGCGGAAATCACAACCGGCATTGGTATACAAAAATTCAAAAGTGAACTAAAAAAGTAAGCAATGGCCTATAATAATTGACGGCATTGTTGTCAGTGGTTGGGCAATGGTATAGGTATATAATAATGACACCAGTGGCAGTGGCAGTGTAGGAGGCATTGCATAGCATTGCTAAGGCAGTGCCCGAATTTTATTCGGCATTGGCAGTACGGCAGTGGTGTAGAAAATTTTGGGTTGTCAATTTTCCCTCGAAAACACCACTTTAGAGAGTTTATACTTAATTTAATGAAAAAAGAGGTGTGATTATTTTATTACCATTTACATTAAATGTTCCTGTATTTACGCAACAAATAAAAATTCACGCAGATAAAAACCCATATAAAATCTGCAGCAGTAAACATTGTCCGAATATATTTGAAATGCATAAGCTCTTTCGTCGTTGACTTCGAATCCTCTAATGTTAGGTCTATGATTTGGAGAGAAAGTATGCGAGTTCTATGGCCATCTTGTAGAGTAGATTGAGGCACAGATTTTGGGGCGAACGGTTCTCTCGACCTCTCGCGTCGCAGCGGTTGCGGAAATTTATCAGGCACGATAAATTTCGGCATGTAAAGAGAAGAATTAAGGATAAGAGGAACGCATAATCGCGTGTAACTTCCGGATTTGCGATATCCAGACGCGATGCGGAGTAAACGCCGCATTGATGGTCGCAATGGCAATTCTTGTTCGTCTCCTTGTGACCGGCAGTTTGAGCGTAAATTCCATCAGTGTCACGGTTCGGCCGTGCATATTCGCCAATTGCGACCGATCGAATCGGCCTGCATATCTATATGTTAGGGTCCGCCGCCCACGCGAATCGTTACTATACCCACTCGGTGGCCACCGAGAATCGCTATTGAATCTCCGTACAATTGCGTCGTACTTTTAACCCTTCGAGCAATGGCGTAACCTAGACGGACACGGAATCAAAACTAAGATCCCTGCACAAAATAATAAGAAAACTAGTTAATTGGAATAATTAATATTTCGATCATTTTGCTCGTGATGACGCGAAGATAAATTTCTATGTAATTTATTCGTTAAAGAAGACTGAAATTTACAAATGCATATGTCTGACCCGTCCAAGTTTAACTCTCTTATCCGTTTTGCACCCGCATAACGCCTGCTGATTTACATAACTCTGTTGCAACAAAGTGCACTTATTATTCAATTGATGCAATATATATTTTTGATACTTTCTGTTATAGCGATCGATTTATTCCCCAACCGATTGCTGTCTCGGAAATCATCTGGATTTCCGTAAAAATTTATTGTTTATTAATTTATTGTTTTTTATTAATAGCCTGCAAATCTCTATGTTCGGGTTTTCCAAAATAATAGAAAGTGGCAGAACAGATTTTTTCAGTGAAATTTTCAAGCTCAGTTTTATAAATTTTGAACGAAGTGGATTTTCCAATTGTGGGGCTTTATTTTCGGTCCAAGATGAGGCGAAGAAAAATTCGATATATTACCTTTAAATAATGCACGTACACGATGGCTATCATGGCTGTCGCGTCTGAAAGCGAGAACGTTTCAGAAGGTTGAAAGGAAAACAAGAACGTTGCACACACGTGCGCCAGCGTGATCCGCGTGCTAAGCTACGCGTGCGAGGCACATTGCTTTGCCAATGCGATCCGCGAATTGGGTTATTTCGAAAGTGTATAAACATTCGAACATAAACAGCGTGGAGAAACATTGCGATACCAATAAGAATATAACAATCGCTAATGCTAATACTCCGATGATCGCGAACGAAATTTCTCTAGTTTTTGTTTTGTTGTTGTGATTCGTTAACGATACATAATACAGTTTGTTTTATTAATGGCAAGTTGTTTAATTTTAGTCAACAAGAGCCATTGAATCTCGCATGTATCATGCGATCGTAGTCTTGCGAAATTAACGATGAAGCAATAATTAAAAGAATTTGCCAATACGATGAAATGTCAGTAATCTTCTTCTAAATAAGTTTAGATAAAATTATATAGTACCTGGAGTTTCAATAAAAGTTTGTGACAATAATTTAGATAAATATAATGTATATAAATTCTGAGATTCATGTTCTATTAAAATACGCTTTGAAACATTTTTTATGATACTATATATGATTCTCTTATTTGAGATATTTTAACCCTCCGTCACCACCGTTATTTTTACTGCTTTCGTTGCCCCCCTGGTTCCATTTTGTCCAGCCTGCCGGATCTTGGCGTCTCTTGGCGAGTGAGTTCTCATTACTAACACTTTTTTTAGGTAGGGGAGCCAGACCTCGCCTTCTCTTTATCTCGGAAATATTTGATGAGCTCAAAAGTTCGCTTGTGCCCAAAAAGACCCAGGGGGGTGACAGAGGGTTAATATTTTGTTTATAATTTCAATATTACACACAAACACACGCGCGCGCGCGCGCACGTGTTCGGATTGAATAATAATAAGAAATTATTTACCCCGTAAATCTCTATCAAAGGTACAATTTTGTCTTGATTCAAAGTGGCCAACGGTTGCACTTATGGCAGAATATGAAGAGATTGAATATTTAGAGAATAAAATTATCTATAAAATGAAATTTTTTTGATCATCATCGGATTAATACTTTCCTATTATATCTAGTTAAGCCTTGAATTTTTGGGGATTTTTTATTTAATGCTGAAGTACCGATATTAAATTTACAACTAATAACCGGAGCAACTTACGAATTCGCCGAGAGTCACTTTCCCATCGCGCGACTTTGGGCGCCACTCACGCCTATAAGCTATTGATTTTAGAGAAATGCCTTCACGAACTTTTTTATAGGAAATTTAATTCTCTACAAAATTGTTTATGTGCAATTTTGCTGGGACGCGAACGGTTTTCGCAGCGTTTCGAGTAAAAGGTCAAAAGGGGCCAATTTTTTATGCATGGTTTTTATTTTTTTTGCAAAAACGAGCGGGGTTGACGAACCACAAAATTGATGTTTTTATCAGTGCCATTTACTACCGAATGGCATATAAATTAAGAGTCTGAATTCCAATTTTGATTTAAGCCCCAAATAACCCGTAACTTGACTGGCCTATAAAGCCAACTGCAATTACAATACAAATTTTCTCACATATAATGAGATAGAAACAAACAATTTACGAATCTGTAGGGAAACATTAGTGCCAGTCTCTTTTCTCGTTGGATGAAAGAGGGTTAGCTCGAGGGTCGAAAGCGTAGATCCACGCCTAGATCTGTGTCGCGTCGGGTTTGCCGTCGCCGCACCGCGGCCACGTCACGACGAAGGACCGGGTCCATGTCACGAAACGGAGTAAGAGAGAAAGAAAGAAAGAGATATAGGGGCATCGCGTAAATACGTACATGCATGTATTCATGCTTACGCTGAGGGAGCGCGCGAATTGGCGCGTCTTTGCTCGGCCGGCCGAAACAAAATCGCGGAGCCGCAGGATGATATGGCTGTGTTGCGCGCTTGACTCCACGCAGTATCGATAGTATCGCGCGGGGGCCAACTTTGAACGCGGGGGAACGGGGGGAACCGACGGCGCAAGAGAAGGAGAAGAGCGCGAGAGAGAGTCGTGAGAGCAAGAGAGGGTGCACAGGGTGGCGGAGGCGGTAATGTGGAGCGGGTGAAGGAGCGACGAGGGGGGGGGGGGTTTATACTCGGAGGTAGTATACCGTGAAGTCGGAAGGGGCAGGAAGGGGCCGCGGAGAGGTGACGAAGGGGGGGCGGGAGGACTACGTCGGCGTGCAGGGCGGCACAGGCAGAAGTGGACGAGCAAGAGCTATTCAACCTCCTTTCACTTTCAACGAGCGCGCTCGCTCGCTCGCTGGTTCGTTCGTTTTGTATGTTTCGTTCGCTCACACTCGTGCTCGTTCGCCGTTTTATGCGACCGACAGCGAGCAGTCCCGCGTACGAAAATAGGCAACGCCGCCGTTTTCGCCAGGCGACCGGGCCTTCTCGGTGCCCCGCGAGAGAGTTCAGAAGCGACGAGTGCCCGCGACCGAAATCCCCTTGATGACGGTACGCGAGGGTGGCGTGACGCTGCCCTCGTGGCCGCTTAATTTCACGGTGCTGAGAAATGATCAAGAAAATGAGTGGAAGAGCTCGTGATTGCAAGGGAGCTTGTTAGATAGTGAGATGGCTCGGTAGCTTATTAGATATCTGTAGTGTCATCAGAAACAATGAGAGTCAGTTCCATCTGACAAAAGAGGGTTTTAGTATCGAGATCGTGCCTCGCAGATGGGCATGCGGTATATCTCCAGATTTGTCCCCCTTACAAGTATTTACAGATCTTTTCTCGATGTCGACTTTTTAATTATACCGATACTGATAATCAGATGTAGCTTTAAAACCAAGAAACGCCTGCCTGATTCGGGACTGTCCGCATTAACGTATAAATAATTCCAAGGAAATTATAAGGTTTCATATTTGCACGCAGAGGTGTACTAATACCTCCGCAAAATAGATGTGGGGTATCTCTGTAACTAGACTGAGGAAGATTGTATATAGGACTAGCATGCCCCGCCGGGCTTCGCCCCGGAGAACATGTGTATTAAGACACGCAAATAGTCTCTTTTCTCTTTCTTTCTCTCTCTCTCCCACTCCCTCTCTCTCTCTCTCTCTCTCTCTCTCTCTCTCTCTCTCTCTCTCTCTCTCTCTCTCTCTCTCTCTCTCTCTCTCTCTCTCTCTCTCTCTCTCTCTCTCTCTCTCTCTCTCTCCCCCGCTCTGGAAAATTTCGTAACCAAGATACCGATTCCCAAAAAGATCGGTAACGAAAACTGTACACATCATGGCGCTCCCCGTAAAATTCTACCCCTACTTCATATATAATTTTTTGCGATTCGGTCAATTAATTCCCGAAAAATTTGAAAAATGTCTGATACCGGCTTCCAAAAAAATCGGTAACGAAAAATTATACACTTTATAACATTCCCCGGAAAATTCTACTCCTGTTTCATATATATTTCTTTGAAATTCGATCAATTATTTCCCGAAAAAATGAAAAAATGTCGAATACCGGTTCCCAAGAAGATCGGTAACGAAAAATTATACATTCTATAACACTCCCCGGAAAATTCTACCCCTACTTCATATACAATACTTTCAAAACCAGTCGAATAGTTTAAGAGTACATAAAGGACATACATACATACATACATACATACATACATACATACATACATACATTCATTTTTATATATATATAGATTAAGTATCTTACAAGAGTAGATTCGAATCTGTTGGCGTAGTTTTGAACTCTCTATAATTACTTTGAAAAATAAAAGCACTACTTTCTTTCAAGTAGACTCAAATCTGAACGAAATGGGTTCAAACTCTCTACAAATTAACCAAAAAAATCCGTACACACACACACATACATACATACTTCCGGACATTTTATGTAAAAGATTATATATCATGCAATTATATATGAATTTTGTCTCAAGTAAAAAAATAGTGCAAATTAGAAATTTGCACTTGGCTTCCTCATAGAGGAAGTGATGTCTTAAGATCACGGTCTTACATACAGGTCTCTCAACTCTAATGTGTGTAATGTGTGTATGTGCCAAATTTAGTTTTTTCCACCCCTATTTCATATATAAAAAATTTGGTTGATTAGACTAAACTTTATCAGGGTTCTATGTATGTACGAAATGTCTGTAACTCCAGAACTAATCAACCAAATCTTAATTAATTATATATGAAATAGGGGTAGAAAAAACTGAAAAATTTAATAGAATTAGATATAGATCGCTATATCAAATATTGAGAAAGCTATAGGATAAAACACGCTTTTCTATATATATAAAAAAAAAAATTCGAATAAAATCTATACCGGTCAACCGATTTTAATAAAATTTGAGGAGAACATACTTTCTATGATACTCTATCGATTAAAAAAAAATGCATCCCGATATCTAAAAAATTGTAGAGTAGATGCGTGTACAAAAAATCCGTACACACACACATACATACATACTTCCGGACATTTTTTACTAATACGATTTCTCGACATTTTGGAACATTCTAAACCTATTTCCATCAAAATCTCGAAAAAAAATTTTTTATCATCACAAAGCTTCATCTATGAGGAAGCAACAAGAATATTAGGACCATAAGGATCCTGGCGCATATAGACAAACTTAAACAGTAAGACTTAAGCAGTAAACAAATTGACCAATTACAGTCAAGTATCCTCGAAAACTTAAGATAGCTAAAGTTCTTCTGTGTACCATGACCCTTACTTCCAAGTGGACTCGAACATGGATCAAATACGTTCAAACCGTTAATAAGTACTTTATTAAAAATTTTATGTTTCTTTGAATTAAAATGTTTGTACAAAGCGATAATTATTTTAATACATTATTTTTTGATAATTATAAATATTAAATTATTCATTGTTGAAATTAAGTATAATAAAAATATGATTAAAAATTTAGAATAAAAGTTATTAAAAATGTTTACATATTCTTTAAACTTACAATTTTATTTGAGAGGTGGAACTTGATCGACCACGTCGTCAATTGTCTGATTTAATATAAAAATTTCTGATTGGCTGGTCTAGTGGAAAAATTCCAAGCACCGGTCACTGTGAGTGGCTGTAGTCAATCGCAACGTGGTCAAACGGGACGCTCCCAAGTTCGAATATTACTTGTAAAAGATTCGATTCTTTATGATAGACACTACCTAAAAGTACATTTTGAATCTTCCAGGTATTAATTCTAAAAATTAATTTATTTTTTATAAATATTGCTCGAATTCTAGAAAATAAAACTTGATTATTGGATTTACATATTGAACTTGAGCCCATCCCTAATTGTAACATTTAATACATAAGCTAATATAACGATTTTTCTCGCGATACCGATTTTCTAAAAGTTTTCTCTCAAACAATTTCGGACGTTTGAAAATTCCATCTTCAACAGACGAGTACAACGGTCGAATAAACAATGTTAGAAGCGACTGCAAAAGGATCTAAGATTTTCTCTTTAAACAGGGCTGATTATTTCAAGATTTCGCTTGCTAACTGTAATTATTAAATTAATAGTTGGAATTAATATTTATGGTCGTCAAATTTTACGTCTTTACGATATAGCGTATAATTTCATACGTAATATTTCGTATCTCGTAATAATTTTGGTATAATAAGACATAATGTCGCTCTTTATCTGTCAAAACATTACAAAATTATAATTTAACGCACGCACGCACACACACACACACACACACACACACACACACACACACACACACACACACACACACACACACACACACACACACACACACACACACACACACACACACACGTGTGCGCGCGCGCACACGAGATGATTCAAAACAATCCTATTGTCCCCCAAATGTCAGATTCCTGACTCGATTTCAAAACGACTTTTTCTGTAGCAAAATTTTCGCCGAAGCTTAGTTTTCGAGTTATAAAAGGAAACAGTTACCTTTTTTATTATATATTAGGTACGGGCCGGGTACGGGAAGTAAGTAGGGGCGGCGCGACTCGTAATCCTTTAGCGTGCAATTCGCTCACTTGCAGAGATAACAGCATTGCATATCGACAATTTTTTGTCGCGTTGATGATGATCGGCTCGCGGAGGCGAAGAATGAAGCGCTTATTGCGATCAGCTGTCGCGCCGCTTCTGCCTACCTTCTCTGTATTTGGCCCGTAATAAGATAACTATTACTTTTTATAACTCGAAAACTAAGCTTCGGCGAAAGTTTTGCTACAGGAAAAATTGTCTCAGAATCGAGTCAAGAATCTGACGTTTGCAGAACAATAGATTGTTCTGAATCACCCTGTACACATACAATATTTTAATTTTAATTTAATTTAGAGAGATATGTCAACGAAAATTCTGCAAAGTATTAAAATTTTAAATTTTAATATTTTACGTGGAAGTTAACGTAATCACAATTGGATGGGAAAATAAATGTAAATATTAAAACATCTGTGCAACAAATACATCACTTATCGTTATCGTGATATCAATGCATTTAGAAAATTTTGAATTCTTTAAGGACGTTCTCCGGAAAATCGATTTTCTTTTAAAACTGTGAATATACGTTAATTTAGGTGTGCTTTATGCGATGGTATAAATTTCAATACCTCTTGCGGTATTAAAAATCGAGATACTGAGTTTCAAATTTTCAACTTTTAACATATAATTCCTATTCCGAGCTATTGTAAAAGAGACATTATAATGAATTGTGAAAAAAGTTTTCTCTAAATGTTTTTGAAAAATTAGTATATGATGCTCCATAAAAATAGAAATAATATGCAATTAAGTCAATACCCTTGCGGTACTCGTTTTCGAGATACTTGCGTGTAAAGTACGCGATTTAATGAATTTTTTGCTCGGTTCAGAGTGACAGAAGAGGAGAGGCGTCAGTTACTTGGCAACGCCGCATGAGTTCTCACGCGTGAAGTTAACTTCTTATTTTTTAGATGTTTATTATATTAATATTTTGTATATAAACATCTTTTTAAGCACGAATACAAGTTGAGCACGACTGGAGCCGGAGAACGTCCTTAAAGGGATGCTAAAGCTGTCTGTAATACCTACACTCGTTTTTAACAATATTTGCTTCGTATAAAAATTCTACAACTTGATGTTACAAAATGAGGGTGCAGGTCCATTCAGTAAAAAGTTAAGCGAAAAGTACGATAATGTACGTACATTACGTTCACGTAATCGTACTTTTTGCTTAACTTTTTTGTTTGGAGTCTCAGCCTAATTCTACAAACGGTATGATAATCCTTGATGTCTACTGAATGGACCTGCACCCTCATTTTGTAACATCAAGTTGTAGAATTTTTATACAAAGCAAATATTGTTAAAAACGAGTGTAGGTATTACAGACAGCTTTGAGATCACCTTAAAGGGATCCTGCAGCCGTATAATTTACCGACATTATCGTTTTTAGATGGATCTTTTAATTGGCTTTATAGAATTGCAAAAATCTTTTACAGAATTAAAGTCCGCACAAAAATCTAGGGTGTCAAACGCAATTTTATATCAAAAACATCAAAAAATTAAAAATGTTACTTATTTGGACACATACACAGCTGTCACCTGACGACAATATTTGCTTAAAACAAAAATTCTGCAGTTTATACATACATAATGTTTATTATCCTCCCTTGGGAAAACATGTAGGAATAATATCGTGTAAGTGTAAGATTCAATGCGTACAAAAAAAGATCCATCTAAAAATTATTTTAGTAATGCAAATACGGATGCAGGATGACAAGAAGAGCAGCAACAGTAGTTGCCGGATCTTGCGAGAGATGGCGAGCAATCATGTCTGTGAAGTTGGCCACCATTTTTAAAATGGTGTTTTCACCACTTTAAATGACGGAACTCTTTTTAAAAACTACAGAGAACTCTAGAACTCTTTCTGGGGAATCCAGAACTCTAATAAAATTTTCCGAATTTTGAAAAAGGGGGGCCAACTTCACAGACATCGAGCAATCGAACAAAGACAGATGTCATTTCGTTAGACAAAGACAGATATAGGGAAAACAAAATTAGAAAGGTTGACATTATCGACATCGAGGAAGTTCGCCTGTCACTGTAGGATCCCTTTAATATACTCACCCAGTAAGCAATTTGATAGCAAATTGTCGCCAAGATGGCATCAAATTTGTTCAAAGATTGGTGTCAAATCCGGTGCCATCTGTGACATCTTTAAGCTCGTGTTTTGCTAACAAAGCCTGTGTACATAACCAGACAGCAAATTGGCAGCGAAAACCGAGCAAACTTTGTGTAGCGTTGTCTGCCAACAAATTGTCGGCAAATACCGAGCAAGCTTTGTCTAGCGTTGTCTGCCAACAAATTGTCGACAAACACCGAGCAAGCTTTGCGTAGCGCTGTCTGATGACAAATAATCGGCAAAAACTGAGCAAGCTTTGCGCAGCGCTGTCTGACGACAAATAATCGGCAAAAACCGAGCAAGCTTTGCGTAGCTTTGCAGATCTTGCTCGGTTTTTGTCGCCAATTTATCGTCAGAGTGCTCGACGCAAATCTTACTCGGATTTTGCCGCCAATTTGCTGTTTGGTTATATGAGTATATTTGCCCGTATATTGCCGCCAAAGTGTCTGTTAAACATTAAAGGGTAAAATTTAAACCAAGGCCTTGAGTTAAATAACACTTTGTTATTTTTAAAAACTATATGTGTCGAAATTTATTATTTTAACACAAAACAGTATTATTTCAACTTTCATTGGTTTAGTTATTATAAATTAACGACATATTGAGTAGGAGCAGTGGCGATCTATAGGAATGGATCTATATAGAAATGACTTCAATTGAGTATAATTTGACACTAAGAATTTAACAGTGTATGTATACTTAGGGCGAAAGAGGTGCTATCACATCTCTTATAGCGACTCGCGAATACAAGTCCGTGCGAAAATCTCTTTGAAAATTAATCGCCCCGAAGTTGTACCTAAATGCTTTCCGGGCCATGTTTCTAGAGGAAGTCCCGATTGCGCGGTGCATGGGTCATTCGACGCGAGTAAAAAGCGTAAAAACAACATGCTCGCGAGAGAGCTGCGTGCTATAATCGACAATTACAGATTACGCGAACGATTACCATTACACTTAATTATTTTCTTCGCGTCGTTGGCGGTTACTCGGTTACAGGCCGACATGGGTGTGGTGTACGCTGTTTAAACCACATGTACGTCGCTTCTGGCCGATCATAGTTGTTCTCCAGAGTCGCGCATACTTGAAGATTCATTCTTCGTCGTTTGCGATTTAAACTGAGCCGCGGCATTTATCGAGTTTTTTAAATATCGAACCATCAATATCGAATCGTGAGTCTCTTGAAATATTCGAAAGGTGTCAAGCAATTGTATCAAGTAATTGTAATTTTAAAAGCGTGTTCAAGGATATGATTTCGGCTTCGTGAAAGAAGCAAAACCGTGATATGTACACTTTGAAATCAATCTTATAAATTACTAGAAAATTTACGACGTTCTTTAATATACTTAGGTTTTTTTAGCATTTGATCTTAGATCTTAAGTTTCTAATCAACGTTTACATTTAAAAATTTTATCGAGATAAATTCTTGAATTTAAATGATGAACAATATTTATGCACTTATTTGTTGTAGATTCTTTCGACGGCATGTAATTCAAAAGTTACTGACGACGTCTCGGCGTACTCGAAGAAAAATTGCAATATAGCCGGGAATTTATAAAATCTCAAGTTTGCGTCACGTGTTAAATTCCGCGTATATTCCCGACGCTGCGCCTATACGCAAACAGTTTTCGAAACAACCTGAGAGACGAGACTCGATCAATCTCGCGCGGCAGATGGCTCGTTATCAGCGGCCAGTTTGAAAAAGTCAGTACGCGCGGCTCTACGGCTTTAGACGCGTTTATTCGCGATAACAGGCTGCAGAACGCGGGAAACGCGCCGTGGGATATGTGCCGAACACGATGATTTTGCGCAGTGCTCGCGCGCGCGCGTGTTGATTGCCGCCGCGCGTATGTACATACATACAACAGAAATAGCAAGCGGCGTACTCTCACGCTTTTGTCCTACTTATCCGGCGATTAGCTGTGACTTCCGCTTTCGTCCGACTCGGAAGACTACGCTTCCCCAAGGTTGCTTCGTTCGATCGTGCGCGCTAAAGAGATTTTTCTTTAGAATTAAACCGTACAACACTGATCACTACTTTCAGGCCGCTTTTTGCGTTCAAAATTTAGGGTCGCTTTAAGTCGGAAAATCTCCAGTCCTTCGATCATTTTCGATCGTAACTTTTTAATGCCATCAACGTATTTTTTTCGAAACTTATGTAAAATTATGTTTTTCAGATATTCACCTATATAATTCTGAGGTAAAGTTTAATTTAATTTAATTAAATGAGGAACCAAGCTCCTATGTATCAAATACTGTAAAGTGATTAAGGACCAATAAATGAGCAAAAAAGTTAAAAAATTAAATTAATATATAGGGGGTCCCATTTAAAACAGTACGGTCGAATAACTCATAAAGGAGGGAGTTGATGAAAAAGTATGTCAGATGAAAGTTGGATAAAATGTATAAAAGATCAAATCTCACCGATTTTGTCACCACTTAAATATATTGTAGGGGAGGTCTTTCTGAGTAATTCTATACAAGAAAAGTGGGAGACGGCATTGGTTTAGAAGAAATAGCAAATTGAAGTTTTACAATTTTAATACCTTTTTTAGGCATTATAAAGTAACATTAGTTCTAAGAGAAATAATTTGCTGATATACATATATGTATAGACACACTGAGAAAAAAATATTGAAATCCAAAAAAATATTTATTAGGTATGGCTCCTAACAGCTTATTTTGCTAAATATGATACACATATTTATTTAGGAATTAGATATTTTACTTAATTTAAATAAAAATATATAATTTTAAATAAAAAAAAAAACATGTGTATTATATTAAATAAATAAGCTGTTAGGAGCCATACAACCAGGACAATGCGATGGAAACATTTAAGAAGTTGAAACAGATTTACAAAGATCAATTTCTATCCCGGGCACAAGGCATTTTTAAATGGCGGTAAAATTGTAAAGATGGATCCCGTTCTGGAGTGGACTACCAATGACATAAACAATTTGGTGATTCAAATTTAATTTAATTGATCACCAATCATTTTTACTGTCAACTTCTTAAATGTTTCTGTCGCGATATCCTGAAATTTGACACATAATTTTTTGTCAAAGTTCACATAACACTGGTCGATTTTCTTGTGTTCCATTTTCATGACATGTCACTCAAACATACAGTTATCCTGTTATACAAATGATTGTAGAATCACAGTTGTTAATGTTATCAAATTGAAATTTTAACTGAGGGTAGAGTATAAATGTAGCTCTCGGTCTACTGCAGTCTCGTTTTTACAGTGTTACCAGTTGTTGAGATAAAAAATTCAGTTTATATATTGCCAGTCAGTCGATTTAAATTACTTAATTGTTATTCTATATACTGGCGAAGAAAATTCATTATTCTGTTTATAAAAAATTCAGTCTCATTACTTTTTAGACAGACTACGTATTAATTTAGTACACACTAATAGTTTTAATTATTATAATGAAAATTAAGAAGCGGCAAATTGTGATGCAAAAATAGTTATTTGTGCAACAAGTGCTGGAAGATGAAAATTCCCGGGTGCGGTGACCGCACGAGCCGAAGGCGAAAGTGGCCCATTACACGCGCGACGCGCGCGTGAAAAGCCATTTTCCACGCACTTGCAACATAAAATAGGGTATGCAAGCCGTGCGTGAAGATGAAAATTCACGGGTGCGGAGTTGACGCACGAGCCGAAGGCGAGCACTTGTTGCACAAATAACTATTTCTGCATTGGAAGGAAGCAGTTTTTTCTTTTCTCTTCATACATACATATTACCTATTTCTGAAAAAAGTCGTTCTGAATAAGCACTGCTCCCGCGGAGCCCATTCCGCGCGCGCCATTTGTGCGACAAATAGCTAATTTTCCACGCGAGAAATTCAGTGCGGGAATATCTCATTCCCGCACGGCTTCAAGTGAAATATCGCTCGCGCGTGCGGAATCAGCCATTTGTCGCACAGATGGCGCGCACGCAATAGGCCACTTTCCACGCACTTTGTAATATAAAATAGGGTGTGTAAAGCCCCTTGCACAATGCCAGGCAACAGGCAATAGGAACAGGGTATAGAAATCAGAAATCATGTATAAATGCAGAATAAACAGTGACACAGGCAATAGACACAGAAGTTTCCGTTACGTTGGAAATTCTGTGCCTATTGCCTGTTGCCAACCAATCATAGCATTCGAATTTTTTAGGTTGTAATTAACGATTTTTTGGTTATTTCCTGTTCCTATTGCCTGTTGCCTGGCATTGTGCAAGGGGCTTAACACGTGCGGGAAGTTGAGAATTGGACACGAGTGCGGTCACACAAATAACACAAATAACTATTATTATTAGTATATACACATTTGTACGGTTACACAAATAACTATTATTTGCTGCCCACCATGTTGAGCCGTTGCCGCGTTGGCGCTAAAATCATGCCTAATATTCGCCGAATATTCGGTTATTCGGCAGATGACCTTGCCTAATATTTGTATTCGGTATTTGGTCAAATATACTATATTCGTTACAATTCTAATTTGTTGTATCTTCTGAACCAATACCGTCCCCCACTTTTTTCTTGCGTAGAATTACTCAGAAAGACCTCCCCTATAAAATTTTTAAGTGACGATAAAATCGGTGAGGTTTGACCTTTTATACACATTTACCGAAAATTTTATGGTTTGAATAGACGATATATCTTATTATAGATTTTGGAATTATTTATTAAAAAAATAGGGGTTTCCATTTAAAAAGCTTAACTTGGACTTTACCGGACCCAACACGGGCCCTAAATCAAAATCTAATATGATCGTCTATTGGCCCTCTTCGATCCTACAACTTTCATCTGACACATTTTTTTCATCAATTCCATTTTTTATAAGTTATTCGACGGTATTATATTAAATAAGACACCTGTATTAACTTCAATATAATAATAAACGTTTCAATTACACCGAGTCTTCATCAGCCAAAATAGGAATATTCTAAATTTAAAACTAAATCCAAATAGAGAACGATAAATAAACAATTAATTTAATTAAATCTTTGCTGAGAAAAAATATTTTTATTATTAAAAAGAGCGATACGTCGGACCGTTCGGAATCGTAAAATTTGCACTAAATGTATAAGGAGACAAATGAAGGGCACAGACAGAAGGAAAACGATCAAAGTCCACTTTTTGTCAAAATTGACCTGATCATGCTATCTTATGGCATTTTCAAAGAACTTTCATAATTCTTATCTTTTTGATCAAAATCAGTTACAAATAATTTATTGGAAATAAGACCGAAAAATCATAGTCCACATGCTTGTGAAAGAATTTATCGGAGTCCAACATACAATGTAAACGCTAAGTAAAATATGCATTCCAATATTCACTGCCAGTACTTTTTTTAAATAGCTTTCTAAAGTTTCTAAGATATCTGATGTCTTGAAATAAAAAATTACGTTTTTCTCGAAATTACTCCGGATAGACATTGATCATTTTTCTCCTGTGTGTACCCTTCAAATACATATAATAAATACAATTAAATATCTACTGAGAACATTTAACAATACTTATAATCACGGTTTTGCTTAAGACATCAATTCTTACATTGATTTCTTTGACGCCTGAATATGATGTTCCATTTCCTACATTCCCTGAGAAATCAAGTGCGACTCGCGGCCTTCGGGCGGTATCGAACGGCGCGTAGACCAGCGGAAAAATCCATTCAAGGATAAGAAAACGCTCCGTACACTGCGGCTCTTAAGCGTTAATTAAAGGTTTAAGAATAAATAGCGAGGGAAACCCCCTGCTAAACGTGATACACACGCGCCGCGCTGAATCAGCAATTCTCCCTGTTGTTCCAGCTGTACGGGCAGACAGAATGCGAGGCGGTAGGAACAAATTTGGGCCCATGTACAAGAGGGACCGGGCGCGGAAGCTGCAACTGATACGTCAACGGCAACTGGCGATCCAGACGATACGCGGCAGCCTCGGAGACCCGACCGGCTATTCGTCCGCGGTCGCGCCCTTGATGCACATCAAGCAGGAGATCCAAATACCTCAAGTCTCGAGTCTGACCTCGTCGCCAGACTCGAGCCCGTCCCCCGCGACCGTGGCCGCGGGTCTGGTCACGACGCAAGCCGGCGGCAGCGGGGCCGGTCAGCACCAGCTGATCGCGCCATCCAGCCAACCCAACATCGGTACCAGTGGCGGCGGTGGCAGTGGCGGTGGTGGCGGCGGCGGTGGTGGCGGTGGCGGTGGTGGAGCCGGTGGAGGTAGCGGCAGTGGCGGAGGTGGCGGAAATCACCTGCACAATCTCAATCCGAGTCTGGACAGTAAACTCTGGGCCGCGAACTCCACCACCCCCGGCACGAAGGTCTTCAACTTCGGCGAACAATCCGCCCAGCCGCATGGCGGGGTGCCGAGCTACGCGCCCAACCCCCCCGTCGCTCTCAAGAGCCCGATGATAAGGGAGTTTTTATTGTCGATCGACGACCGCGAGTGGCAGTCGTCTCTCTTCGGACTGTTGCAAAACCAAACGTATAATCAGTGTGAAGTGGACTTGTTCGAATTAATGTGTAAAGTGCTCGATCAGAATTTGTTTTCGCAGGTAGACTGGGCTAGAAACTCGACGTTCTTCAAAGATCTCAAAGTGAGTATCTCGGGCATCTAGACCGCCGCGGGTCTTTTCTAGAACGACGAACGTCTTCTGTCCCTTTTTTCCCTCCTTTCCTCCATCATCGCACGAATTCGAGATTGTTGCCTTTTTCCGCGATATTTTTGATATAAAAGTGAACGAGAGAGGCGTCAACATGTAACGTCGTTAGAAGTAACCGCAACGATTTTGTCGAGGATCTCCTCGACGAGAAAAGTTCGTTCTTACCGATAAATAACTCGCTGCCTGGTCTGCTCGATGCCATGAGCGGGGATGTGAGGTAACCGGCGGCATTACACAATCACTGAATGATTTCAAGCATCGCCTCATATCTAGGTCATAACAAGATACGTTTCTGGGTTATGGCGGTTGCCCCAAAGCGGGACCACGTTAATTATAAATTGCATACTTCAACCGGTCGTTTTGTAATAACTTTTTATTTTTGCTCCAACACGGCGGATTTGTTAACGACGATGCAAAGCAGACCGAGGCCATTTTGTTGAAACTTTTCGTCGACAATATGGTACACATTGCCGCGCCTGATCTTCACTGCAGTCTCATTAAAATCGTGTCGCGCTTCTAAAAGAGATTCTTTTTTTAACACTTTTCTATTTCTGTAATATAAATAGTCACATATACCAACTACATTTTGCGGTATTTTTTATTAAAAAAAAAAAAAAAAAAAAAAAAAAAAAAAAAATGTCTTGGTTTAATGAAACATTTGAGACACAACTAATGTTTATCAAATATTTATTTGTAAGTTGCTATTAAAGTTTTACAAATAATTATTTATATCTATTTATAAATTCCAATTTTAGCAATTTTCCCATTTATCATACGAATTTTTTTAATTTAGCCAGCTCTGAAAACATTTTATCGTACTAACATGTGATTTTTTTTTAATATTAAAGTTCGAATACAAATATCAAATTGAATACAATTACTCTCCATATACCATATATTTTTCTATGTATTTAGTCATTATATCTAACATTTGCACGGCAATGTTATTTGCTAGGTTGACGATCAAATGAAGTTGCTGCAACACTCTTGGTCGGATATGTTGGTGCTAGATCACCTTCATCACAGGTTACACAATAATCTACCTGACGAGACGACCCTTCACAATGGCCAAAAGTTTGATCTTCTCTGTCTCGGCCTACTCGGAGTTCCTTCCTTGGCCGAAACCTTCAGGGAACTGTCCAAGACGCTTCAGGAACTAAAATTCGACGTCCCCGAATATATATGCATGAAATTTCTAATGCTGTTAAATCACGGTAAGTAAAATTAAAAGTCCATCCATGTCTATCTCGTAAGCGACGAGCTTTGAAAGACAACAGGTGATAATTGAGTTGGCAAGATTCACGCGACCATGCAGTCACGTTTTATGTAGCTTTCTGCAAAGATCGCATCGCAGAGACCTTTCGCATCAACGATGTAAAATTTATTGTGCATCACAACTTGGTTTTTTATTCTTTGTTCCACTTTCAAGTAAATACCTCGTTCCAATACCCTATAATATTCAAGTCAAATTTGTATCTTTTACATAAGTGCGTATATTTAATTTGCTGCAGATGTCCGTGGATTAGTAAACAAGAAGCATGTGCAAGAGGGTCACGAGCAGGTTCAACAGGCGCTTATGGAATACACGCTACATCATCACCCATCTGTACTGGTGCGTTTTATCGCAAAATGTTTCCTCTTATACTTGTCTTAAAACGGATTAAACCAGATATTTAATTGTCCTTATCTTTTATCTGTCTAGGATAAATTTAACAAGCTGCTAGCAGTATTACCGGACATTCACGAGGTGGCAACCAAGGGAGAAGAGCATCTTTATCAGAAACATTGTAATGGAGGCGCGCCAACACAAACGCTTCTCATGGAGATGCTTCACGCCAAGAGGAAATGAAACGATCAGTTTTACTTGGTAATTTTTGCCATCGAATAAAAAAGAAGTCTGTTATTACACACACACACACACACACACACACACACACACACACACACACACACACACACACACACACACACACACACACACACACACACACACACACACACACACACACACACACACACACACACATGTAATATAAGAAGAAAGTCTTGTTAACGCCCCTCGTGAGACAGAGTGGACCTCAAAGTACCTATTAAGAGCTAAAACGCTGCTAAGGTATCGGACCAAGTAATGGGGCCCTGGTTCATGAAATACCTAGGCATACAAATCAAGTATAGACATACTTTACACACATACGTACACACACACACATACACACACACACACACACACACACACACACACACACACACACACACACACACACACACACACACACACACACACACACACACACACACACACACACACACACACACACAATATATGTATTATAAAGTGTATCTAAATATATAAACACAATGACATATATTTTCTATATTTGATGTTGAAGTTTTAGAGATGTATCCGTGGAGAATTACCCCTGTTAATGGGTATAAGCGCAGGGAAACATTAAGCAAGATGCCTTGAAAACAGTACAAAGGGTGGTTAACAAAAAATATTGGTCAAAGGGCAGGCAACTTTTGTCTAAATAAGTAAAGCTATTTTTCTAATACTTAGAGGCGAATTTATTTTTAAGCATACCACACTGAAGCCTTGCTCTCACTCGAACGAAATATATCGTACCGCTAAAAGAGAATCAAATTCTCTCTCCAGATCAATCGTGCTTCTGCAAGGGATTCAATGGGCATACTTGAATGACAATGAACTTGCATGTGATATAACATATGTGTTTGTCGCACGGCCACCTGGGCATCCTTAGGATTTCCTATAAAGAAAAAAAAATCTGCATTTTTGTCACACTTGCACACAGCGGGGCTACTACATTGTAAATACTAGTTAACACATTCCAATTATGTTGTAAAGTACAGATCATGTTAAATATTGTAATTACAATATTTTGTGTATAGTTGAATAATGAAATGAAATAAATATATTTCTGTTGCTTACTTGAGGAAAATCATTAGCTACTTAAATGTCTTCACTAATTTTAGGATCTTATTCATGTATCTTTCTTTATTACTTCTCAAATAGGTGGCGGAAAGGAATAACTACAAATTGCGATATTTTACTATTGTATGTTGTATCGTAATAAAGATTCTGTTTAAGAAATAAAAGAATCATTGGAGCAAGGTTTATGTGGTCCTATATTGTCTAGCAATTAATTCTAAATGCATAAGATAATATTAATCGTATCGCAATTGTTAAATAGAAAAAAATATTTAGTAAATGTTAAGATAGCGATCAAAAGTAGTAATTTTTCACTAAATATATTATTATTATTATTAATTATTACTATTATTATTGTTTAGCCAATAGTCAGAAATTCTTCAGTGCTGTGAAGGCTGTCTTTTCGACGCCTGTGGTATTTGAAGCCATTGGAAATTACATATTGTATCAGATGCAAAGTTTAAATGTGACAACAGAGACAGCAATCTTTCCTTGCACCGGTAGATTGATAATATTATCCGTTGCGACTCTTCTTGTTTTTATTCACGTATCAAACACGTACCTGCTGCAAAAAAGGCTATTTTACTACTTTCACTTTTTCCACCGATCTTTCAATACATTTAACTAGGTGTAAAGTGCTTGTTGACAAGCGCAGAACTTGATGTCTCGTGTTAGATTAAGATTCGAGTGTTAAATCAAATCAAGAGGAACAGTAACGAGTATTATTACCAATGGAATTAAATATTTTCTCGAGGACAACGCATGTACTTATCGCGCAAGTAAAGATTTGTGTCCATTGTCAGTTTTGACTTTATACGTCGATATAGAATATGCAAATTCCCAAATTTTCAAATCGTTCAATTTTTCATTAAACATGAAATTGGAAGCAGCCTAGGCTTATCATTGTTCTCATCTACAATAACGTTTCTTTGAAAAGAAAGAAAAAGATTATTTTTATTTAACTCACGACACGAATGATGACTACCTCTTCATATTTGTATTAAGTTTTTATATTTTTACATTTTTAGTAACCACATACCTCAAAATAGACGCCCAGATAGCAATTTGAATGGAACGAATGAATGTAACATGCATAAACAGATATTTTTTATTCGTGTAGTATGTATAATTACACGTTAAGAAACTACGATGTAATACAACTTATTAAAAGTATCGTACCCATGTCCACACGTTATTAGCTCTTAGTTAACTATTACTATTGTATTTTCTGCAAATTAGTTCATAATTCTGTCGTTTACCATGTATTAGTTACTGCTGTCTCACAATTGAAAAATGTGGCTTTAAATCATGCATTGCTGTTTGGGTGAGACGAGTTTACGCTATCGTTTATTTATTGTTCTTCTTTCATCTCTGAGACCTCCTGCTGAACGTGTCGGTCTGATAATTTTGGAACAAGTCGTATTAGTCGCAAACACTATCATATGTTAATAAGAAAAAAGCTCTATCGAAAAAGAAATAAGATAGCTCGAAATTAATTATCTCTGTATATATTTTGTATTATAGAATAAAGCATATAAAGCGTGACATATTAATTGCCTTTTTTAATTTTAAAAGGAAAAGGCGTTTTTTTTTTTTTCATAAATGTTGTAGGACAACATCATTTCCTTTGAAAAGAGTATTTAACGACAATAATAGTTTTACAAGAAACATGCCATTTTCATGCAAACGATAATATTTTAATGTTTTCCTTTCTAATGAAACATTTATTATCTTTTCTAATAAATTTAAATTAAGACCAAAGTCAAGACAAATTCATGGTATAATCCTTTTAACATTAATGTAAGTGCGTTGGATCTATCCAAGAGCTCTATAATCATGTAGTAACATAAACGTGTAAGTTTATGAAGAGAATACATGTAAAATAAAATTACAGATAGCATACAAAATACAGAAGCATTTACACACAAGCACGTTTTTATTAATACAAGAATATAAAAACTCGGTATCCGCGCTTAAAACTTACTCGAATGTTAAAAAATATACTCGAGAAAAAATGATCATTGTTACTCCGCGAAAATGACATTCAGTATTATAAATGCTATATGTTCTCTTCGAAATTCCGCAACTTTTACTCTTCAAACATTTCCTTCTAAAGTTGGCACTTTCCTAAAATATTAATGTCACGCTCTAAATGCTTCATTCTGTATATACATCGATTAACGACTCCATCTGTTACAAGACATTTATTAACAATTGTAATTAGTAAATATGATAATTACAGCGTTGTGTATATTTTTTTATGTTAAATATGTACAGTTACCAATTATGATTGGCAAATAACCTAATTTAATATCTACGTGATTTTTTGATCCAATAAATCATTGGAATAAAATTAAAAATTTTAAAGGAAAAATATTATGCGTTGTTAACACTGCCATTAGCAGTTGGCAATTGTAAATTATGTAGAAAAATTTAATTGACTGTAAATATATCTTTATTATTAACAGATAATTGTTCCTTTCTAGAGAGCTAACAGTACTATTTTTTATATATTATATTGGTTGAGAAACCCATGATGATATTACTTCTCTTATTTTGAAACTTTAGGGTTGCTATCAGATTACAAAATATTCGGAGAGTTGAAAATAATATAAGATCAATCGATATACTATTTTGTGAAATTCAGAAATAGCATCTTGCGATTATTCATTCTTATTAAGATATACAATTATTACAAAATTTCAAGATCTTTGTGCGCTCGAAGAAAGAAAAGAAGAATAATATAATTCGTAACTATCGAATAATGTTGTTATTCATGTATTATCAAACAACATATATAATATATATATATATATATATATATATATATATATATATATTTGTTTGCTTTGTATAAATACAAAATGAAGAACGTTGCACAGTGACTAATAAAAATATATATTGCAACTATCTCGCAATCTATACCAATTTATGACTTGTGCTAAAACACAATATCTTTACGTATTAAAATCTTTGTATTGAATTATGTTTTGTACATTTTTGTAATGCATTAACATTACAACTTATTTTAATTTTACAGTAAATAATTTTCGACAGTACTCTAACGTGGATTAGTTAAGATCATATTTGACGTGTTAGAAAAAATGTGATTGGTCATTTCCAATGGACTAATCTACGATTAAGTTAATCAGAGCTTGGTCGAAGTGGCCCTAAATGCTTGCTTGCACTAACTTTTTCATAAATTAATGTTTCATTATTTTTACTTATAAAAATGCTAAATGAAATGACAGATACTCGGTATGCGCGCGAGATGTAACTTCAGTTGTCACTGCTCTTAATGTGACTAAGGTACAAATATAACATCTTATTTTCCATAAACGCAATGATATATTTATAATGAATGCAGCATTTTGGATTTTGTACGAATTCTTGTTTATGTACAAATAATAAGGCAAAGATATCGTTCTTTACAACTTTCTGCAGTCTACATCAAATTACATATTAACAGATAACTTCTGTTTAAGTTTTAATTAAATCGTGCTGATCAATATATTGTACGAACAATTATAGCAAGATATCTTTCATGTGTGTTCCTACAACATCATTGAAATTTCGAATGATATCTTCAAATAGAAAATACAGTTCTTAAAAATACAGTTATAACCGATTCAAATTCTACGTTAGAGGAAATTTTTCTAGCATATAAACTTAATGCGCGTCTGATTTCAAAAACATATTATAAGCCTCCTCATTCATCAGGCTCTTAAGCTCATCTGGATCGCTTAATTCTACTTTGAATAGCCAACCATCTTTGTAACAAGATTTATTAATTAACCCGGGTTTATTTTCGACTGCCTCATTTTTCTCCGTAACTTTCCCGCTGACCGGGCTTATCAGTTCTGAAGCTGCCTTCACCGATTCCAAGGCTCCACATTCCTCTAAAAAAATCATAATTACATAAACTATGAAAAGCATTCAAATTTCCATTCTAAATTTTAAGATTATAGTGTTATATATTGTGTTACAGATTTCTAAGTAAAAATAAGGAAAGGAAAATTAGATAAGACGAAGCTTAAATCAATAATGATTAAGTTTACGTTTTATCAACACTTTAGTTTTTATTATCTAATTTTCCTTTCTAGATTGGATATCTTAGAGCCTCGTCATAAAATTATTTTTAAAAAATAAGAAAAAATGTACATCCTCAAATTAGAACACAATTGAGTTTTCTTCGATAAGAAATTCCAATTTATGTTTCTAGAGGCAATCTTTTTAAGGCTCCTGTAGTGCGATTCTGTAACTCGTTATGCTGTCGTTATGTGCTCATAACGACAGTTGCGCGTGTACTATATGATAAAAAAAAAGCTGCGCAACGACAATATAACGATAACGATACTGCATAACGAGTTATAGAATCGTGGTCCTGCATGGGGATTCTCTAACTCCTTAACAAAAGTTTCGGTATCGTTGCGCAGGTTTTTTACTATATATAATACCTGCGCAACGACATCTTGTGAGATTGTGATGTCAGAGGCGAGAAATGACACCTTATTTTGTGTGCCATTCTCAAATTAAAAGACACTTCGATAAAAAATCACTACAGATTGTTTCAGAACACTTCTAAAATTGATCGAAAACTATACTTTTCCCTCGACAATAAACTCGGAAATAGCCGTAAAATGAATGTAATACGATGTAGGCTTATGTGCAAGTGCATGACTAGCTTTCGTATTACATTCATTTTATTGTTTGTCGACGGAAAAGGATAGTTTTCGGTCAATTTTCGAAGTGTTCTGAAACGATCTATAGTAATTTTTTCGAAATGTCTTTATTTGAGAATGGCACACATGACAAAATATGATGCATAACGAGTTACAGAATCGCACTACTAGTTGTTTCTGAAGTTTTTTTGAAATTTAGTCGCGCTAAGTAAGAAAGCATATCAACTATTATACCATCTTTTTTGATCGTGGATCCTACATCAGGAAGCTGCGCGTACACCACGTCCCCAAGCGCATCCTGCGCGTAATCCGATATACCGACTGTGCCGATTTTCCCATCTACCATTATCCATTCATGTTTATCGGTGTACAATCGTTCTGAAAAATCACGCATTTATATCGTAAAACTACGACAGCAGTGTATTTAAACGAAGTTGCATCATTAAAAATTTTTACAAATTATACATAATCATTATAAGTATATTTGTGAATTTGTGTATCGATCGAGACAATTACAAAAAATGTGGCAATATAGAACCCATCAGCTCTAGAGAGTGACTTTAATCAAACTTCGACTAATTTAATTCTGAATTATTTTGTTAACATGAATAGAATTATTATTTTTTGTTATTTGATATATCGAAAAAGGTTAAATTAGGAACAAGAAACTGTATATATAATTAAAATTTTCGCCTTAAGAGGGTAGCAAAGCAAAAAATAGACCTTTTTTAAAGTTAAATATTTAAAAAATAAAAAACTGAGTATTTAAAACTTTGATGCATAATTCTATATTCTTTTATAGTTACCTATTTAAAAAAGAGAAGAAAAAAAATATATATAATATATGTATATAAAAAGGAGTATTGATAATGAAGGGAACGAAACAGTTCTTTCCATTCAGTATAATAGCTGATAGTGGATATCATTCCGGACTAACGAATAATCTAAAACAAAATCAAAAATGCATTCATCATAATCTAAATAAGTGTTCCTAAAATGTGTTGGAAGCAAAATTAGAAAAAAAAAACATTTTTTCCACTTTATTAAAGAAAATGCAATGTTGTACTTTTTTTTAAACTAAAATATTTTTTTAAATAATTTTTTTCAAAATTCTACTTTCGACACATTTTAGCCCAACATTTCCGGCATATTGTTAATTTTTTTAACGATTCTTTTTTTAAAATAACCATAAAAGAATATAGAATCATGTGCCAAAACTTCAAATACTCAGAGTTTTTACTTCTTAAATATTTAATTTAAAAACAAAGTTCAATTTTTTTGTGTGTAAAGATCAATTTTTTTGCTTATCAAGGTTATCTACCCCCCCTCCCAGTAAACAAAATGATAACAATCTGTCGGCAGATTGGTAACAGATTTGATCAGACATGTCAGCAGACTGACTAACTGCGTCCGCATTCAGCTTATGTTCCGCCAGTAGAGTCTGCTATATATAAATCAAACAGCAGCTAAATTGGCAGCAGAAACCACGCAGAGCCTGAACGGTACTCCAATCTACTGTCTGATTATGTTAGCAGATTCTGTTATACTTCTGTTGGTGTCCTGCTAATATCATGTGATATATCAGAGCTGACATTAAATGTGTAGTTTGTCTGCCGACAAAATTTGTAGCAGATACTTAGCAAGATCTGCTTTCGACAGACCTTAACCAACCCAGGGTAGCAGAGTGACGTCAAATGACGTATTAATTCCGTCTTAATGACGTCCTCTAACGTCATTAAGACGTCTTTAGATGTCATCTTACTACCTGGGAATTCTACCGGTTGAACTAAAATCGTTGATTAAGTTTATAGAAGTTTGATCGAATTTGCTACTATTGTTTTATAAGTAGTAAATATATGTGTATATAATATGTATATGTATATCTTTCTCTAGTTAAAATAACAAGGGCGAGCTGGACCAAACTTTAAATTAATCAACGATTAATTCGATTAGTAGAATTGTTTAATGTCCATTTCTACCAATGTAGATTAACTTTAATCTCGGTTGAACTTATTTATCTTTTTTTAGTTCTAAGGATTAGAAGAAGATAAAAAAAGTTCACTCGAGATTAAAGTCAGTCTACATTCGTAAAAATGGATATAAGGCGAAATGTCTAACTGCATAATTATATACATATATATGTATGTATAGAGTGTAAAACTAAAGGTGTTACAGACTATTATTTCTAAAACTAAATGAATTTTTGTCAACCGTTTGATATCAAAAGTAACATCTTGTGATAAAATTAGTTTTTTTAGGTGGAGTCGTTTATAACGTAAGTTTTTAGGTTTTAGTAATAGTATACTATTTAGTGTAAGTAAGCTTTTTTAGTTTTACACCTTGTATACAATTATTATTATTATACAAGATATTATTATGTGTAATGTAATATCAACCCAGACAGCACACATACCCCAGATAGCACACCCCCAGATACACGTTTCAGAAATGTTTTATAAGCGTTTTTCCGAAACGTTTTATAATCGATTTCTAGAAACGTTTCTCATGAGTAAAAATATCCATTCGAACGTTCGCGATGGAACATTTCTTTTCCAATAAAATAACGTTTAAAAAACTGTTACAGAAACGTTTCGTTTTAATAATAAAGACATTAAAAATTTTTACTTTTCACGTTTTTTGAACGTGTTTATGACGTCTTTGAGACATTACGTGAGAATGTTCTAGAAGCTTTATGCATATAGTCAATATAATCATATTACCATCTATGACGTCTATTCTTTTTCGAAGAAATTCCTGAACTGGTGCACATTCGTGCAATAAATTAAAGTGAAACAAAATATACTTGTCTCTAACTTAATTGCATTACTGATGTGCACCAGTTCAGGAAGTTCTTCAAAACGGAACACACATATAAATGTTCTTTCAATGGCCACGTTCAGCAGAACGTTTATTTTGCAACTGTTGGCAGTTTTCTAAGCTCATATTTATAAATAGATTAAGACCGGTAGGACAAAATTAATTTAAGTAAATAAGTGGATATATGTGCATGGATAAAATGATTTATTTTGTGCAAAAATAATTAGTGCAATATAAATTTAAATGTTTCAAAAAAGGCTATTAAAGCTATTATTATATAAATAAAGCAAATTATAATTTTGAAAGAAAAAATTTAACAAATAGATATTTTTATTAACTGTAGAAACGTAAAAAATACGTTTCTTAAATCGTGGTTTCAAAAACATTTTTGTTCAAACGTTTCTTAATTGTTCTTTACGATAATGAAACTATGTATACGTTCAAAAAACGTATATGAAACTAATATGTGCACCTGGGACGTGTCTAAAAGACATCTTAAAAACGTCTTTACGACGTCTTTTAGACATTGTGGTGTCTATACCTACATACGTGCCAAAAGTTCCGGGATGGCCAATTATCTCAGAAAGTATATAAGATATTGGTTTATTGGAAAAATGTTTCAGATAAAAGTTGGAGATTACGTACGTCTCCTTGGAGCTTTCATGTATGCACAAGTATTTAAAGAAGTTGGGATACTATTGCATCAGCATATTCTTGATACCGAATCAAGTCAAAAAGTCTTGTATCACTTTTCCCTCCGACAAACAGTTATTGAGATATCATGAACTAAATGTTGAAAAAGTTACCAAGTTTTCGTTAAAAATATCTAAAAAAATATTAGGCAAATAAAAAAATGGTTAATTATGCATAAAAAGACCCCACCCGCCAATGACCTTGACCTTGACATATGTTGTCAAGGTCACCCTCCTGAGTGACCTTGAGAAGTTTTTAGCCGGCGGTCGTTATTCGTTAAAACGTTATTAACAAAAAAAGTTTGGAAAATATAGCAGCTATTTTGAGTATTGGAAGGCATAAACGACTATAATATTACGTTTTTTTTTTTTAAGCAGAGAATACTTTATTTCGCGATTATTTTGCGAAAAAGTCGCTGTTTTACCAAAACACAACATTTAAAGCAGTAAATTGTTGATAAATTGTATATTGAATATATGTGAGTATTGGAAGGCATAAATGACTAATACTACGTTTACGCGAGCGTTACTTCTGTAGTAACTTACGATAATTCTTTCGCGTAAACAGGATTTTCCTTCGCGTAAACGGGATTTTGTAGTAACTTACGATAATTTACTCTGCGTAAACGAGTAATATATCGTAAGTTACTACAGAAGTAACGCTCGCGTAAACGTAGTATAATATATATGTCGAAATAGAGTTCACGCATATACTTTCCACGCGAGACTAGTTGTCACATAAGTTCGTGGCGCGCTTTACGAGCTCGTTTAAGTAGAGGTGGTATTAAACAAGATAAGTTAGTTGATCATCTGTGTGAATATTTGTGGCGATATACAATAAACGAGCTTGTAAAGCACGCCACGAACCGATGTGGCACCTCGTTTGCTCATTTCGCGTGGAAAGTGTATGCGTGAACTATTTCGACATATATATTAGTCATTTATGCCTTCCAATACTCACATATATTCAATATACAATTTATCAACAATCTACTGCTTTAAATGTTGTGTTTTGGTAAAACAGCGACTTTCTCGCGAAATAAAGTATTCACTGCATTAACAAAAAAACTTTAATTTATCAACAATTTACTGCTTTAAATGTTGTGTTTTGGTAAAGCAGCGACTTTCTCGCAAAATAAAGTATTCTCTGCTTAAAAAAAAAAAACGTAATATTAGTCGTTTATGCCTTCCAATACTGAAAATAGCTGCTATATTTTCTAAACTCTTTTTGTTAATAACTTTTTAACGAATAACGACCGCCGGCTAAAAACTTCTGAAGGTCACTCAAGAGGGTGACTTTGACAACATATGTCAAGGTCAAGGTCATCGGAGGTGCTTTCCCTACTAAAGTCATAATTACCAATAATAGTTTATTTATAATTAATAAAAGTTAATTGAGCTTTACATATAATTAGCAGACATAATTTAGAAAACATTTTTTTTAATCGACGTGAAATTATTTGGGAAACACGTCTGTAATGTTTTCAACGTTTAAGAAATAATGATTTCATCTGACAATAAAGTTTCATGTGCGTTTGCTGGGCAGTGTGACGTAAAAGTGCGCGAAATTAAAAATACAGATCATTTTAATTGACGCAGGCAAATATCTCAAAAAATATGGAAGTAATGGAAAAATGTTTTACAAGGGGACCAGGCTAACGAATTTTTGTTTTTTTTTTCGTACTTACTGTACTTGAGAGTTATCATTCGGACATCAATTTCCCAAAGTATTAAGGCGCGTTTTTCAGAAAAACTCGAGAAAATCGACTTTGAAGAATTCCGAGCGCGCTATTTACACAGAATTTTAATTTTAATGTAAAATTTATCAAATCCATGTTAATTAATATTTAGTTGTTTTCAATTTCGTTTTCAATGAAAAATTTACACCTTCTTATTTTGAATATTGGTACAAAAATGAAAAACGTCAGGTAGGAAATAAAATGGTTTTATATTTTTGAAAATTACGAGAAAATACAGCGCAAAAATGATATTAATAAAAATATTGTTTAATTTTTAAAAGTGAATTATATGATATGAAATATATAGTTTAAAATATATTTTATACAGTCGTTTTACACGTCAATATTGCACGAACCAGGATGATATTCATCGTAAAAGCAAGGGAAACAGTAAGTTTCACGGCATCTAGCACACCGTACGAACGCAGATATTTTACAGGCAGATATTTTACAAGCATTTTAATTAATTCTCAAGAAAATTGCATTAAAATTCAATCTATTGTACATCACCAGCTGTTCTCTCCAATCTTTAAGAACATGATTCGATACGCGTGGCGATTCGCTTCAAACCTTTATGATGACAGAGACATTTTTATGAACGTCAATGAAGTATGTTTTCCAATAAACATTTAAAAAAAAACCTTGCGCCTGTAAAATATCTGCGTTCGTACGGTGTGCTAGATGCCGTGAAACTTATTGTTTCCCTTGCTTTTACGATGATTATCATCCTGGTTCGTGCAATATTGACGTGTAAAACGACTGTATACAATATATTTTAAACTATATATTTCATATCATATAATTCACTTTTAAAAATTAAACAATATTTTTATTAATATCATTTTTGCGCTGTATTTTCTCGTAATTTTCAAAAATATAAAACCATTTTATTTCCTACCTGACGTTTTTCATTTTTGTACCAATATTCAAAATAAGAAGATGTAAGTTTTTCATTAAAAACAAAATTGAAAACGATTTAATATTAATTAGCATAGATTTGATAAATTTTACATTAAAATTAAAATTCTGTGTACATAGCGTGCTCGGAATTCTTCAAAGTCGATTTTCTTGAGTTTTTTTGAAAAGCGCGCCTTAATACTTTGGGAAATTGATGTCCGAGTGATGACCCTCAAGTACAGTAAGTACGAAAAAAAAACAAAAATCTGTTAGCCTGAAGGTCCCCTTGTTAGACAAAAGTTGCATAGTTCTGTCATGAGGCGGACATATAATCCAGATGTGAATCGTGTCATAGATGCCATCGTTTTCAAGAAATTTTAAAGGCTAATTTCTTAAATAGATTTAATTTTTTTCTTGAGATAAAAATTATAGATTTCATCGAGACGTTTTCAAAACACTATAACAAAGCTCACTTTTGTTAAGAATTTCCTGAGATATTTTAAATTTTGTATAATATTTTTAATGTAAAATATGAAATATCTCTTAAAGTATTCATGTTTCAATGACTTTAATTTTATACGTTTATACGTAAAATAATGTAGTCGATTATTGTAAAAAAAAAAAACAGAAAAAATTATTTTAAAATTTGATTGCATTTTGTAGTCATTTAATTTTGCAAAATTGCAAATGTAAAAATTAATATTCTTCGATTCCTTTTGTTATTTTACGTATAAAAGTATGAAAGTAAAGTCATCGAAACATAAAAATGAATACTTTACGAGATATTTCATCTTTTATATTAAAAATATATTATGACAAAATTTAAAATATCTCAGGAAATTCTTAACAAAAGAGAGCTTAGTTATAGTGTTTTAAAAACGTCTCAACGAAATCTACAACTTTTATCTTAAGAAAAAAATTAAGTTTCATTAAAGTAGTCGCCTTTAAAACTTCTTGAAAACGATGACATCTACGACATGACTCACGCCGAAATGTATCCCTCTTTAAACCATATAACTTTTGTCTGAAACATTTTTCCATATCTTCCATATTTCGAGATATTTGCCTGCGTTGATTAAAATGATTCACCTGTATACTATAGTACTATACTATATTATGCCTGCATTCCGATATTCACTGTCAGTACTGCAAATCTATATTTTACGTCACGTGTGTACTATAGATTTTCAGTACTGAAAGTTGCTGACAGTGAATTTCGGAATGCAGCCTATAATGAAAACTGGTAATTATTCAGAATAGGGCCTTTTCCAAATTTTGAAATTTTTTGCGGTTTTCTTGGTAAAAATCTTTGTTGTAACTCCGACAGTGATAAAATCAAACGGGGGCGGAATTCGAAGATGTAATCTTCAATTTTCTTTTACTTGAAAGTATACATGTAGCCGCGGAAGGGACTCTGTCGCAGGCTCCTCCGCCTACATATGTACTGTCTATATACACACATATTCTTCGGACTTCCTCGATTAATTATTATCACTGTCGGAGACCACAAAGATTTTTACAAAGAGAGTCACAAAAAATATCAAAATTCAGAAAAGATTCAAAATAATCACCTGAAAACCTATTTGGAATTATACTAGCTTGGACCTTATTTCGCGAAGAGCAAAAAAAGATCCAAGCTAGTATGATTCCAAATAGATTTTCATTATATTAGTATAATATATTTTAAATTTCGCTCACTTTTATGTCACTGCGCATGCTCTAGCTCTCTGGGTCATGTTCCAAAACTCACTCTAGTTAACTAAAATGCTATAGTGTACGTGACGTAAACTATAGATTTTAGTTACCCAGAATGAGTTTTGGAACATGACCCTGATGCTCATATACGTGTATGTATGTATACATGTATGTATATACCTGCACGTTGGCGATATAGCAGGGCTGCGTTCCAAAATTCACTCTAGTTAACTAAAATGCTACAGTGTACGTGACGTAAACTATAGATTTTAGTTACCCAGAGTGAATTTTGGAACGCAACCCAGATTTCCTAACCGGAAAGTCGATTTTAGCACTTTATAACTTTTGTTGCACTTGAGAACGACGATTTTAACTTTCATATTCAGATTTAACACACCAAAATATACAATAATGTTAAGTTTCAGTCAAATCAGTGAGCAAGTCACTATATATACTACGTTTACGCGAGCGTTACTTCTGTAGTAACTTACGATAAATTACCCGTTTACGCGGAGTAAATTATCGTAAGTTACTACAAAATCCCGTTTACGCGAAGGAAAATCCCGTTTACGCGAACGAATTATCGTAAGTTACTACAGAAGTAACGCTCGCGTAAACGTAGTAATATATGTTCTTCACACTTACCGATCATTATTTATTCCCAACATTGAAAAAATTACAGACGTGGTTCCCAAATGATTTCACATTGATTTAAAAAAAAATGTTTTTAAAATTATGTCTGTTAACTATACGCTCAATTAATTTTTATTAAATTATAAATATAATTAATTAACTATATTATTTCCTAAACTATGAGAATATATTCCTAAATTTGCCCAAACGTTTCCCAAACAATTGCAATAATAAAAAAATATTAGGTGCCTCTACCCTCCAACTTTTATCTGAAACATTTTTCCAATAAACCAAAATACTTTCTGAGATAATTATAGGCGTTCCGGAACTTTTGGTACGCACGGTATATGCGTGCGCGCGCGCGCGCGCGTGTACATAGAACCAACAAATTGATTCCTCATCGATTAATATCAATTAATTTTACTTAAAGGACGAGAAGCGGAGAAAACTCGCAATAGTTGGTACTCAACGACCAAATCATTTCTTCCCGTCACAGTTTTCGCAAACACGTGTAGGCGACCTTTAAAAAGCCTAGCCGGTGATCCCGGGCTAATTTTCACGCGCACTCACCGATTCTCAAGTTCCGAGTTGTGGTTATGGATCGTGCCACGACGAGAGTTGGTATCTTCGACTTGACGGCTGTGCCGAGGAAATCGCCGTGCGAGACGATCGTTTTTGCTGCGCATCTGCTGATCTGGACGATTAATCTTGCCATTTCTTCTTTGTTTCGCGATCGCCGTGCGACGTGCGAGACCGTGCACGAGACTACCTAACCTCTTTTCTCACTCCGGACCCTCACGGGATGACGCGTGGCTCAGTGCCTACGCGAATGATTAGTAACACCAAGGTCCGTGGTTCGAATCCGACCCGGCCTTCGTCCCATATATGCTTTGTTGAGAAGTTTTTTCCGATTAAGATTCTTATGGATTAATGATCTGCACGATTGGGAATCGGAAAGGATTCACAATCTGCAAGGTTTAAGATTCGTAAAAAGGATCAAAAAGATTATGAACGTGTGTATCACGGTGGTAGTGTAAATGAATGAATGACTAGGTCTACATTGCTTGTGCTAATTACCTTAGGGTACAAGGCACCTTATTTCCTCATCCGAGGAATGTAACTGATAAAACCCCCTCCGGACCCTCACGCGAGTTACGCGTGATGCAACGCAACCCGCGGCGAGAGCAAAACGGAGCTGAGCAGGCTGAGCTGAATCCTCGGTCGAGTAATGAGACGCGAGACCAGTGATCCAGCTAGCACGTTTCTATCGTTATTAGCCGCTCTCTTATCTCATCAAACTAGATATTTTAAACAGGTCAACGTAAGAACGAGTGCAAAACGAGCGTAGGATACACGCTCAAATTTCGCCAAGAATGTAAAAAAAAAAAGAATTTTTTCGAATCTTGGCCCGTTTTCCTCGGCCTTAGACACAAACGTTGATTATGTTGATTACGAGCATAGAACAATCTCGAGTACAATTGCAACACAAATAGTAAGTGACCTCCGGTCTTTGAGCAATCAAGTTAGTTTTATATTTCTGCTATCAGCCATCATCGTCGGCAGCGAATAATGTTTAGACGTGTTACTTATTTTTATTAAATCGTAGTCTTGAGAATATCTTCAGAATGCACTAGTTGATGTCAATTGTAATTTGCAATTTCTTAATTAAATAAAAAGAAATGATATACAGATTCTACGTTACAGATCATCAGGCTTGATTTATATTTAAAATTATATGACTTGCTCCAATTGGATATATGTGAGCAAAAAGTAAAAAATAAATAAATATCAAAGGCTCAGGCGATTAATAAATCAATTGAGAAAATAAGGAGCATAGTACTGCAACAAGGTGTTAGGTGTTAGCGTTGAAAAACTTGTATTTGTGATCAAATTAATCTACAGACGTTTCGGTCTGTTACTAGACCATCTTCAGTAAAAATACAAAAAAAAATTAAAGATTAAAATAATTAAAACACAATACGCATAATTATAAAACCGTTATACATCTGTTGTAAAGTCGCGTCACAATCACGTTGTGAAAGGATAATTTGTGCATTTATTACAGTAAGTCATACTGTAGGGTCGTAATTTGTGTTAAACTGAGAAGGTCCGAGAGACTAAAAAAAATAACTTCGGTGGCTACACGTACAATTTTTTTACTTAATTTTGTTTATCACAAAAACGAATAAAATTCTATAAATTTCTTATAAAATAGAAGCAATCTTTGTATTCTTAATGCAGCTAGATTGTATATTAGACCACATTATTCTCAGATATACATTTTACAATAAAAAAAAGGAGATATTAAGTTGAGATTAATTTCACCTTGCATAATTACACTCAATCGACATTAGTTTTCATTTCATAGATTTTTTATCTAAAGTGTTAGCATTTAATTGATATATAATTCTCTTTAAATTACATATTTTATTAGTTGTTTGTAATTTATTAGAAAAAGTATTCTCTAGTTTTATACACTAGAATTAAATGAGAACAGATAGACTTTCCATATTTTAAGTTTTAAGTTATAAGCGGTAATTTTTTTTTCGTTTGTTGTCCTCCATGTTGATTACATGAATTGTAATATTATTATATCTGTGGATAACATGCATCTTCTGTCTTATGTTTTAACTGTATAATAAAGTAAGATAGCTTAGCTTACACACATAATTTGATATTATGTGTGTAGAATTATAGTATATGTAATTATAAAATAATTTCTTTTATTAAATAAATCAGAGGAATTTATATAAAAAATTTGAAGTCATTTGTCAATAAGTAGAAATTTATTGTAAAGTGTACATATATATATTCAGGATTATTGTTATATGGACAACATTTGGTTCAATATCAATCTTACAATATGTAGAATTTAGACAACGTTTTTCAAATTACGTGAGTTTAAGAAGACAGTAACAGTACGCTTCGAGAACATCTCGTAATACATGTTATCAAAATTCTACAATATCAATGACCTCATTGAATATCAGTGACCTCAGACATCAGCGTCACATTAAGATCTACCTACAGTTACAGTACATAAAAAAACTGTTTGCAATAAAACTAATATTTATATATCGTATCTTTCACACGAATATACTTCTCTTTATTCTTTATCGTTTTACGCTGTCAATGACTATTACCTGATGCTAAATAAATATCGGATGATAAAAAACATACAATCCGAGTACTTTACAATACACTGAGATATAAGTATACTGGAGTGTGCACTGTCATACTACGCCCATGGACGAAAAATTATCAGAAAATAGGTAATGTTTTGGGATCTCTGTTTTTCTCTGTTGTACAAGATGCATGTACGTATCCTGCAGTTGTCTGTCATACAAATTGTATGACAAAGACACCATGCTATATTACCTCTCTCTCTCGCCTCGCATCAGCCGAGCCAATGCACACTCCAGTATACTTATATAAGCGTAAACTTGGTGAGAGACGCTACCGCGTCTTTTGATCTCAGGCGTATGTACATATAATACCATAAGTAAAACAAACGAATAAACATTTGTTTCAGAAACTTTTGTCGCGTCACTCACATATATACACATATGTAAATAAAAAAATTTATATTCTACGTTATATCAAGTTCTATGTCACACACACACACACACACACACACACGCACACGCACACGCACACGCACGCACGCACGCACACACACACACACACACACACACACAAATTGAATTCTAATCTTGTTTACATTAATGCATCAAGCTTACAAATGTCAAATAAAATTAATGCAAAAATACGAAAAATATTCGGAGTAAATACTATCTATTCTTTAGAAAATTTAAGTATACTATCTATAATAATTGATACTTGATAACCTAATTATGATATTGTATACATTATCAGAAAGATCTTAAACAAACAAGGAATAAACACGGAATCGTTACATTATAATCCGATAATGGAAGAACGTCCAGTTGAATTATGGATTGAGACTGGGATGGGTTTGCTAAGACACCATTCGTACCACACTTTCTTAGAACCACATCTGCGCCAGAAATGAACCACTATTTCATCTTCTGCCTTCAATTGTATTGGTTCCTGTATCAATAAATATTTTTATCTTATCTCAAGATTTATATTTTACAAGTATACCTTAAAAAGAAAAAATTATTTTTATTAATACCTTAAGTGGAAAAAAAATTGGGAACCAACTAAACATATCTGGGCTATATGTGCTAGGCTCTATGCTTAATGTGATGTTTCCATATAAAACTGCTGTAAAATATCCTGAAAATCCATGTAATACGCAATTCTGTTCCACTTGGAAAATTTTGGTTTCATATCTCGAATTGTCAGTAACAGCGTCTAAAAAGATACAAATGTGTAAGGAAATTAAAATAATTAAAATATAAATAATTGGATACTTTATACAAACCTGTATTCGGATGTTTGAATGTAAAAAGTGGTTTTGGATTTGCTATGTCGTATTTGTTTTGAAGATGTACTACATATGGAGTTTCAAAGTGAGTCAACGGATGTTTATCTTTATCTCTAAGTTGCCTTACTTCATTGTACAGTTTAGAGGATTGCATAGGAGCTATGTATGAAGTATATGATTGCGGTATGTTAATTCCGTCATCTAAAAATTTCAAATAAGTATAAAAAAAAAGATTAATGCTATTCATATAATTTATGTAGTTTGGCATGTAATGCGAACCTCTTAAGAACTTGAGAACATTATCTAGACATTCAGGAGATAATTCGTTATCGCCAAAGGATCCGAGTAATTCAGACACAATAATATCAGCTTTTTCTGGGGGATTCCATTCTCTCATATCGCACGATATCACTGTAACTTTTTCTTTCCACATATCTCTCTGAAGGGCCTGTAAACTGTAAGAAATCAATGAATATATAATTTATAATCATATAAAATCTAATATAATATTGGACAAAAAATGTCCTAGTTTATTTTTTTCAAAAGAAATTCAAAAACAAGTTTTATATAAAATCAATATTTTATTAAATAAAAGATCGCTAATCTTTTTTCTCCCGACTACTTTTTTGTTATTTTTGGCTTAATTTTTCTTCTCATTGATATAATTATATTACACTTAATAAAAATCATCCTATTAAAAAAATTAGCTTTTTTATCCAATCCAATATAATTGTTATATTTTAAAATAATCTCACGTTATCACGGCATTAGGATTTTTCTCCACTGCATATATTTTCACTTCTCGATAGGCCATTTCTGCGGCATTCAGAGATGCAGTTACAAGCGGCCCTCTTCCAGCACCAACTACCATAATAACTCTAAAAATTTATAATTGTTATACGTATATTATTAATTACGTATATTACCTTATAATGATTCGACTTA
This sequence comes from Temnothorax americanus, assembly GCF_048541705.1. Taxonomy (NCBI): domain Eukaryota; kingdom Metazoa; phylum Arthropoda; class Insecta; order Hymenoptera; family Formicidae; genus Temnothorax; species Temnothorax americanus. Next base: position 16,112 of record NW_027509244.1, on the reverse strand, counting down.
CATCGTCCTTTCCTCCTCTTCCATCTTGGATATTATTGCTTTAATAGCTTCGTATATAGCACTCTGATATTCTCGATACTTTACGGGATCCTTCTCAAATATTTCATAAGTTTGTGACTCCAGATTATCCATTAGAGGCTGTAATGGACATTGCAGATAATCCTCATATCCTCGAGCGAATCTTTCCACTGTTCCATCACTTTGGCATCCCTGAAAAAATAAAGACATTGTTTCCTACATTCAACAAAGTTGTTATAAAGAAAGAATTCATCTTTTGATAATTTTATATAATCTCTTCAGTTTTACCTTCCACAGGTAATCAAGGTAGTTATGATAGTAGCTAATACTTTGGTAACGTGATGCGCCTGTTAAAATAAATTGTACTTCTAACACAGCAAATCTCTTTACTAATACTTGGTGTGCTTTACTTAGTACCGGATATCCTTTTTTATTTGTTAGAAATAACGTTGTCGGCAAAATCAAACATCTCACTGGTTCTCCGAGCCATCTATCAATCTTATAAATTAAAACTCAAATTGTAAGTTTATACATATTACATTCATATTGCACAATTTTAACCCTAGAACATCACACTGATTGTGAGTGTAACACACTCACATTTGTTATTAAAATGCCCGCCGTTTCTATACATATAGTGAAAGTTAAGGAATCTAAGTGGTAAAGTAAGGTAAATAAACTTTTGTTCCCCTCTATGACTCCCTATGCTGCGCAGCCTCATCTGTCGTTTAATACAGTATGACATGCCATTAAGGCTCCTGAGTACTCGTCGCGACCGTGTTAGTTCGTCACGTAGCGTGTCAGAGGCGAGAAATGACACGTTAAGAATTCTTGTGTGCCATTTCCAAATAAAAAGCTATTTGCATAAAATAACACTTCAGATCATTTCAGCACACTTCAAAAATACTCCGAGGTCTATCCTTTTCCCTTGACAGTTAATAAACATCCGTAAAATAAATGTAACACAAAACTTCTCAGTGTGTTATTTCTCGCCTCTGACGTCATGATCTCACATGACCGTGGCGAAAGTCCAGGAGTCTTAAAAACAATATTGAATGTGCTATACCTATGTGTGGTGACTGTGGTGTAAGTGCTTTAGAGTCATAGTCAACTTTTGTCACGTCAAAACAATATATTTTTTAAAGAAATCATTATTTCTTATTTCTTTTTGAAAAATTACATCCTTTACCATCAACAAATGACTAGTCTTTTTACACAATACAGCGTTAAAATAAAAGTAATTTTTGGAAGCAAATAGCGCTTTTTGTGAGTCAGGAAATTTCTATTCGGGCTTGTTCCGAAATTAATTTTTGTCTTTAAATGTTAATCGTAATTATGACACAGGCGCGTTTCTGACATTCTGCTGTTTAAATTTAAAAAAACCTAGAAACGTTTAAAAATATCGACTTTTCAAAAAGTTATTAATAATTGAAAGTACACTGGGTATCGTACACCCAGTGTGATAAAATCAGGACTCGTAAGAAGTGTGGTATTCTAGAGTTAAATTATAAACTTATCTTTAATAGCTCCTGCACACAGGACGCGGCAAAGCGGTGACAAATTATTGTCTTGCTTTTCCGGAAGTAATAGATATTGTATAATTGACTGATTATAAAACGGTGATTGGTTACCGCTTTGCCGTTTTGCCGCATTGTCCCGCGTCCTGTGTACAGGAGCCATAAGTTACCTCTTCCTCTTCAGGCAGGTCATGACTGACAATTAACGCAATTCCTAATCTTTTATTGTAATCACATATTACTCTAAAGACATTCCACCATTCCCATGGATTTTCTTCTACTGGGCATTCCTCTATTCTGTAAGAATAGGTTTGCCTAATTGGGTTCTCCATAGGAACTTGTATCCATACCTATAATCAACAGAATGTTTTGATAATCTCAAACCCATATCTCATCCTACAGTTTATAAATAAAAAATTAAAATTCTATATTGATAAACATATTTCGTTTTTAAATGTAAATAACATTCCTATTTTAAAATATTCATTTTTAACAGTATAAGTATTAAGTATATTTTTTACTGTTTGTCAACCATCTCTTAATTTATAAAAATTAATACTAAAAATTATAATTGTATTGTATGTGTTACCTGGAAGGTACAGTTATCTTTGTTTACTTTATCAGAAATAATCCTGGCAAGATTTATATTTTTATCTATCCCACATCTTAATTTAAAAGTCACTCCTGACAAACCAAAGTGACTAGCTAAGCATAATTCCTGATTTAAGGTTTCTTCACTATTTTTTCTGACGACTGGATCAATCGAGTCAACATTGATAAGTGGCGAAAACTTCCCAATTATTAAATTATTCCAATCTACAAAATAATATTATAGATTTATCTTAAACTAACTTATTTATTTCAAGTATTGATATAATTAATTCAAATATATACATGTTTATACTTAATTTATACCTGAACTGGATAAAATTAAGTCAGGCCTAGTAAATGGTCCTGGACGATTTTTGGCAGGTCCAGAAATAAATTCTCTTTTAAATAAAGGATGAACCAAGGGGACGCAAACAAAATCATATCTGAAATATGAATAAAAGCACAAATAGCGTGTGCAGATTGCGTAAAATATAAATACATATACCAAAAGCATAATAATTAAATATATATAATTAGTAACAACTTACTTTGAGTCATTTGCATAAATTAAACAATCACTTAGATTTACCGCACAGCAAAAATCCAACCCGCAAGAAACTGGTCGCTGATTTGTCATTGTAATATATATAAATAAATTAGGTACTTTTCTGAAATATTTCCGGACGAATTATGCGATAAATATGATTTCAATTCCTTTCGTACATCATAATTAAATGGCATTTATTTAGAATACGGGCCTGAACGCGAATATAGATGAAATTATGTTCAATTGACGCGTTTTTACACAAAATGAAAGAATCTGGCAGTTAAACGCGGCGGTTTGCCTCGTGAGACGCGAAATATTAAATCGTTACAATTGACGACTATTCAGGTTAGACTGAGGGTGCCATTACATGGAGCGCGGAAACGCGGAAACGCGGAAGCGCGGAACAGAATAGTAACTAGTAACTAGATTCCGCGTTTCCGCGAGTTGAGTCCTGGGTAGCGATCATGTAACTTTTTTCCTAGAGCGGAAACGTGAAAAGTGAAAACTTTTATGTTGGGTCTACAATGCGAGTCGCAAAGTCGTGAGTCGTAAGAATGGACCAATCACAGTCGATTATTCTCCTCAAATTTGACTGTGATTGGTCGATCAATTCTTGAGACTCACGACTTTGCGACTCGCATTGTAGACCCAGCATTATGTAACTATCTCTTTCTATTGGTGTTGAATAGAAAGAGATAAACTTTTCACTTTTCACATTTCCGTCTTAGGGGAAAAGATACATGATCGATCCCCTGCACGTTTGAACGGAAAAGCGGAATCCGCTATTATCGTGTATGTATGTATGGCTGCGTTTCGATATTCACTGCCAGTACTTAACGCAGCTTATGTATGTACCCTGGCTTGCATATAAGATATACTTCATAATAACCATCAACATGATGTTTGGATCTATAATATTATACTGCCACTTTTATTAAATAATAAAGTAATCGAAGAGTATGTGTAAAAGCTTTTTTTTTCAATGTGATTAAACAGCTCCGAAATTTGATGGAGTATACTGTATCCGCGTTGACAACGGATTTTGACGCGTTCGTTCCGCGAGTTTGTTTCTCCTTATATTACATGGAGCACAATTTGCGCGGAAAAGCGGAACAGTATAGTGACAAATAGACATTTGTATTCATTTCTTAAAATTGTGTTTACTTAATTCATTGCAATTTTTATTAATATGCTTATCTTTTCAGCTTATCTATTGAATACAAGCATTTTAATAAATAAATACCGTTAAAAATTAATATTTTATAATTCTCCGTTCCGCTTTTCCGCTCAAAATATGCTCCATGTAATATTAAGGCATTCAAAACAGACGGAACGGATCGACGGAAATCTAGTAAATTTTGTCTTCCGCGCTTCCGCGTTTCCGCGTTTCCGCGCTCCATGTAATGGCACCCTGATATATCGACGAAATGCAGCGATACGAGCATGCGCTTTGGACACTTGCGCAATGCGCATGCGTAAAGCGCGCCAAAAAAAACTTTTTAAAATTAAAGCCCCTTGCACAATAGGCGATAGCGATAGCGATAGCGATAGCGACAGCGACAAAAAAGTTGCCTTCTTCTTCTTCTTCGTATGTTTAAGGGGATCCTAAAGCCGTCTGTAATACCGGATTTTTTTCTTAGCACTAATCTTTTAATTGGCTTTATAGAAATGCGAAATTCTTGTCTAGAATTAAAGTACGCATCAAAATCTAGGTCATGGTGGTCGAATTTATATCAAAAACGAGAAAAAATTAATATTTTTGTTAATTTTTGGTATACGTGACGACAATATTTGCTTTGTACAAAAATTCCACAATAAATATCCACAAAATTAGACCGGCATGACCTAGGGACAACATTTAAGAACAATATCGTGCAATTAGATCTAAGATTGAAAGCCTAGAAAAAAAGATTAGTTTAAATAAACTTTTATATGTGCAAAAGCACATTCAGGTTGATATTGCGTGTAGCGAGAGATGGCGCAGCAATCGAAACAAGGACAGATGCCTCTCGTTAGACAAGAACAGATATAGATATATGACATAGAAAACAGGATTAGAAATGTTGACATTACCGACGTCGAGGAAGTTCAGCCTTCACTTTAGGATCCCCTTAAGGGGATGCTAATGGAGAATTCACATTGCGTCCGATCACGTCCGATGTTCAACGTACGACGATCCGACATCCAATTACAGAATTTATTATTAGAGACAAAAACTTCCTATTGGATGTCGGATTGTCGTACGTCGAACATCGGACGCAGTGTGAATCCTCCATAAAGCTAATGGAGGATTCACATTGCGTCTGATCACGTCCGATGTTCGACGTACGACGATCCGACATCCAATAACATAATTTATTATTAGAGACACAAATTTCCTATTGAATGTCGGATCGTCGTACGTCGAATATCGGACGCAGTGTTAAGCCCCTTACACAATGCCAGGCAACAGGGAATAGGAACAGGGAATAGAAATCAGAAATCATGTATAAATGCAGAATAAACAATGACACATATATGCAATAGACACAGAGTTTCCGTCACGTTGGAAATTATGTGCCTATTGCCTATTGCCAACCAATCATAGCATTCGAATTTTTTAAGTTGTAATTAACGATTTTTTGGTTATTTCCTGTTCCTATTGCCTGTTACCTGGCATTGTGCAAGGGGCTTGAATCCTCCATAAGGCCGAACTTTCTCGACGTCGGTAACACAGTATAACCATACCCAGTAGCGACACTCAGCCGTCCGACCCGGAATAAAATTTTAGTGCGCATGTGCGAGTCCGTACATCTCACAACATGGTTGCGCCCAGTTGCGTCTCGAACATCGTAGGTAACCTCAACCTCCACAGTTTTATGACATATTTTTTATTTGAATAAATTGTGTCTTTTTATTAGTGATAAGAAAATTCCGGGTGTGACGTGCTACATTAAAATGAAGTTAATGAAGAGAGGTGGATATAGTTGTGCCATGAAGAATTGTTCAAATATTTCTGGGCGTGAATCTGGTCCCAGTTTTTTTCGTTTTCCAAAAGACCCAGATAGGTAAAAATAATTTCCATTAGCGGATTTGTTAATTGAATTATATATCAAGTGTTTTTTCATTAATATTTTATACAAAACATCTTTCAGAGCAAAATTGTGGTTGGAAAAATGTGGTCGCGAAATTAACACGTCACCAGAAAATTTATATAAAAATTACAAAGTTTGTGGTGATCATTTTAAATCGTCGATGTTTTTAAACGATTTGAAAAACAGACTTCAACCACATGCAATCCCCGAACAAATGGAAAATGATAAATCTTTTGAATTATCAAGTGAAAACAACGCAACATTTAATTTGAGTGATGATTCTGAGGAAAATACAGTAATATCAGGTAAGCAGTTTTGAACTCTGTGTGTGTGTGTGTGTGTGTGTGTGTATGGTTGGAAATATCAAAAATTTTGTGAACATAATTACTATATTTCAGTTGAGTGTGATATCATTAAATCTAACTATGATAAGCAACAATTGGAATTATTTGAAACTGGCTTTTCAGACAAAGTTGAATGTCAGTCAATATTAGGTAATAATTTTAGTTCAATATAGAATTAACTAATGCTAGTAACATGAAATTTTTGTGAATTAGAAAATAAAATTGATGTATGGTTATTATAATTTATATATTCGTTCTTTCTTTGTAATGAATGGAATATAATCATTAATTTTTTAAGTTTCATAAGTGATGTAGTATTTTTAAATATTATAGTTAACGACCATCATGGGCAATATGAACATGAGCAAGTGGAATCAGTGTCACATCAGTATGCTCAAACAGAGCTACAATATTTGGATCAATATGCTCAAACAGAACCACAACAGTTGCATCAATATAGTCAAACAGAGCCAAAATTTTCTAATCATTCCCCGCGCAAAAGAATTTTGAGAGGCAGAATTGAAGCGTTACATCGAGAAATTCGAAAATTAAAACAACAATTAGAACGACAGAAAAATAAGATACAAACTTCAAAAATAAGACAAAAATGTCCTTGAATGAATATTGTGAAGCTACAGACGAATTTCTACCACCAGAGATTGCAAATTTTGTAAAAACTCAAGTACGTCTTAGTAGATATAAGTCAGCCAAAGGACGAAAATATTCGCTTCCATTTAAAAAGTTTTGTTTAGATATATTGTTTTCTGGGGGAGGCAGAATTTATAATTCTTTTGCACAAAAATTTATCCTTCCCAGTGTAAGAACCTTACAACGCATGATTGAACATTTGAAAATTACTCCAGGTTTGCATGATTTTGTTTTCGATGTTTTGAAAAAAAAGTTACAGGCTTCTTCGTCACCTCTCGAGAAGTATTGCATTTTATGCATTGATGAAGCATCAATTAAAGCAAATCTGTATTATAATATAAGTCAGGATGAAGTCATTGGATTTGAAGACTTGGGTGATGGTAAATCATATCTTCCAGCATGTAATGTTGCAGTTTTAATGATCAGAGGGATTTGCAACAATTGGAAACAACCTTTGGCTTACTTCTTTCTTCATTCTTCATTTTCTGCTAGGAAATTAACAACCATTATTCCTCAAGCAATTACAAAACTGCAAAATGCGGGGTTTATAGTAGTAGCGTTTGTTTCAGACATGGGAGGGAATTTTAAATTAACCGCTAAATACTTAGGTGTGACAGAGAACAATCCATTTTTTTTTGTTAATAACGAGCGAATCTCACATCTTTTTGATTCACCTCATATAATTAAAGCTGTCAGGAATAATTTCCATGACAATATTATTGAGTATGACTCTAAACCTATATCTTGGAAGTGCGTTGATGATTTATTTCAACAAGATCAAACTAGGCAATTTCGACTTGCACCTAAACTCACTGATAAGCATATGAAATTTTCAAATTTCGATAAAATGAAAGTATATTTGGCTACACAAATTTTGAGTTTTACAGTGAGTAGTAGCTTGAGGAAAATGGTAATTTCTGGAGCTTTTAAACCTGCGGTTGCTCCAATTGCACTTAGAACAGCAGATTTTATCCAAAATATGAACGATTACTTTGATCTATTCAATTCATCTTCGGTTCAACATCCATCACAATTTAAACAAGCTTTTCGGGGAGCGCAATATCAATTAGAATTTCTTTCAAAAATTGAAGATTATTTATCCAAAATAACGATATTTAATAAAACTGGTGTTAATATTTCTAATAAAGTTCAAGTTTTCAAATGCATGAAACACAATATAAATTCTCTTCTTCAAATGTGGGAACATTTGCAAAATGTGTTTCCAGAAATGCAATTTCTATTATTACGCCGTTTTACTCAGGACTGTTTGGAACACTTTTTTTCGGCTATTCGAGGATTGAACGGCAATGTTATTAATCCTACCCCAGTTCAGTTTTTTTATTCATTCAGAAAAATTTTTTCTATGAAATATTGTACTGCTGAAACTGGAAATTGTGAAAGAGACAGTGCTGATATATTTGTAGCTATTACAAACTTTAGAGAGAAGAATTATATGGATGTTGAACCTAAGACAGATGACATTACACCAATACTTTTGGATGATCATGATTATCGTCAGATGGACGTAAACGAACAAGATGCGTTCCGATATATTTGTGGATACGTAATACGTAAATGTCTTCAAAAACATTCGTGTGAGATTTGTTCTCAATATGCACACTCGTACATCGACTTAAATGAAACTTCATATTACTGTTTCTTTAGGGCTTACAATTCTACTGAAGATAATCCTTTCGGAAATTTATCTATGCCGCACGATGATTTCGTAATATATCTTAAAACGTTGGAAAATTTATTTTTTTCTAAAATTGAGGAATTGATTGTACAAAAGCATATAATTCGTATCCTCATTACCATTTTTAAAGAAGTTGAATTTATTCATCCGTGTCAACATTTTCCGCATAATTATTTATTGAAATTATATGCTCGAGTTCGACTATTTTATACATTAAAATTTATTAATAAACGTTTCAAATCGCAATCCGGACACAGAAAAACTATAATTTTACGTCACGATTAGAATTTAATGTCTGTATTTTCCTTATAAATGCAAATTATTTAATATCTACTTTTATAAAAGTAAATGTGTTTTCGTTAATTAAATTTATTATTGAAGTTCGTTTATAATTTTATTGTTATAAAACTAAATGTGTTTGGCAACTTTGTGAATGTCAAAATGCATGTGTTACTTTCTGAAATAAATTTTTAATATTTCTGCTACTCCTTTTAACATTTCTGCTACTTTTTTTAACATTTTTACTATTTTTTATGTAAGTATTATACAGTAACAGCACATAATGATAGTGAATATTACATGTTTTCACTTATTCCAATTATTGTTTCAGTTGACATTGACATTTGGAGCACATTCTTTCTACTGAAGGATGTCCATGAGGAACAATTAATTAAAAAAAAATGGATATCTTAATATTTATATATTACTAAAATTTTCAGTAAAAATTATGAAATTTTAACGCAAGTATTCGGAATAAACATAAGTATTTTTTTAAATATTTTTATGCATTTTTTACTCAATGACAGAACAAATAAAAATATTAGCTTTTGCGCCCAATGATCTATATTCGCTTTTGAGCTCAATAATTATATATATTTTGTATACATTTTACAATTCTATTTACACAATAAGTTACGAAAAATTTTGAAATAAAATGATACAAAATACACAGAAGTATTATTTTCATTTCTTCTACTTCAAGAAATTCTTTGGATTATAATTAAAATTGCGCAAAAAATCTTTTTTGATTATATATACTCATATACATTTTTTAATTATATATGTACATTTCAATTGTAGCGCCGGTACATCTGACAATATGGCGACGTACCACGTGACTTGAGGACAACTACATCAAAGGTGCCGACACTCAGTGTCGCTACTGGGTATGGTTATACTGTGTCGGTAATGTCAAGCAAAGGCCGACTGATATTGGAGACCTCGCGTGGTGACAACGCGAAACTCCGGTTTCAGTGTTACCAACTAATTTCAGGTTCTATGAAGTGGTGTATGTCCCCGTATGTACACGTACACACCCCACTGAATTGCTCACACGGACGCACGGTAGAGAGACATATGCTATAGACGCGGCAACGCCGCGCGGCGTTGCCGCGTCTTGGATTCTTTAGCAATACGGCCTGAACCTGAAAATGCTCTGGCTGATGGCAGAGAAGGAGACGTGAGCGCTTACGTCTGTCGTAGACGTAGACGTGAACTAGCAGAGAAAAACGTAGAGTCGTACTTCGTAATACGTATAAGTCGTGGTCGTGACTGCGGAATTGCGTTTTGATACATAATATGTAAGTATATAATATATATATAATTTATAAATAAATATACTAAAATAAAATATAAATTATTTTTTACTTTAAAAACTTTATTTACAAAGACAAATTTATTTGCCTTTTTCTGTACCGAATGGTCAAAATATAATGACAGTATTTGAGGTTAACCAATATTTTTCTTTGTTATTTCAGAGTACACTGCTGCGGTAAAAAGATTTATAATTGTATTTCTTTAGAAAACATTTTTGAGTGCTACTTTGAGCAAAAAAATGTCGGATCATTTAAATTATTATACTGTTGATTCATCTGAAATACATGTAAATGATTGTGATCTGAATGATGGCAGTGAACCTGAAAGTATTATTACTATTGAAGAAAAGAGTGGTGATGAGCTTTTGATAGAACTGTATAGAGAACGTCCATTTCTATATGATAAAAGTAATAACAATTTTAAGGACAGCGCAATGAAACAAAATGCTTGGGGTGAAATATCAAAAATAATGATCCAAACGAACTGTGGTGAGTAAATTTCACTTATTGTACCATAAATTATGTAATTAATAAAATAATAATAATGTGATGATTGTTAATAAATAATAATAATTCTTAACTAAAATGTTCTATTTTTATTTAGGTGACATTTATACTCCTTCGTATTGCCAAAAAAGATGCATATCATTGAGAGAGCAATATAACAGAGAGAAAAAAAAGATGTAAATTGAATCACGAAGTGGCAGTGGTGCTGCTAAATCTTCCCGATTTCCTTTTTTTAAGCAATTAGAATTTTTGGATAATGTAATTAAAAGACGAAGGTAGGGGGTAACTTATTGAATTCATTATTTAAATATATATATTTGTTGTCCAACACACGAATGTTTTATTTTCAGAAGCTACACAAACTGCACAAAATCACAGTCGCATACACTTGAAAAAAATAACAGTTGTGATGAATCACAAAGTGTTGCAAATGAAGAATGTGTGAACACAGAAGAAAATGAAAATGACAAGGAGCACATTTATAATACGAAGAATTTTAATAAAGAAAATGAAGAACCAAAACAGAAGAAAAGAAAAATTAATGAAACTAAGGAATTAGAACAAACATTATTTCAAATGAGTCAAAAAATTTATAATTACATGGAAAAAAAAGATAAAATTCCGACAACGAAAGCAGATGATGCTTTCATGGAATTTATTAAAATTCAGTTTAGTAATATTTCAAAAAAGGAGAAAGATACAAGAAGAAAAATGGTAATGGATGCTCTAACTGCACCATTATCAGAGAAGTAAATTATTTTGTTCAAAAGTTCTTTTTGTTTAAAAAAAAAATTTTATACTTTGTTTAAAAATATTTTATATATTTTTTTGTTTAAATGTGAAAAGTTCTTTTTGTTTAAAAAAATTTTATATAGTACAATATAGCTATAAGTAGATTGCTTTTTTTTATCTGTAATAAGTTTGCTTTAAAAAGATTTTATTTACCAAAGACAACATGAAAGTGATTTTTTTATTTACCAAAGTTCCTAAGCTTGCAAAAAGTATGTCTTATTTTGTATATATTGTGATACTAATAATTTAAATAATTTCATAAGACTACAAAAGGTTGTGAAATATATGTTTTCTTATTTAAAATGTTACAACTAACGTTTAATATCATAGAATATATTTGTACCGCATGTATAGTTTATTATATAATAAATTTATATATATTAATTGTGTGTGTGTGTGTGTGTGTGCAATAATTTTATTTCACAGAATCCACCAAAAAAATTGCAAATGCAATATTCTTCTCAAGAAATTCCTAATAAGAACCTTTATACTAAATAATTTTTAACAAAGAAGAATTATATTACTATAATACATAAAAAAGTTATACATAATAAATATAATTATTTACTTATAAAATTTTTTTTAATTATAATATATTACAAGTACATGGGAAAAAAGCATATAATATATATATATATATATATATATATATATATATATACTAATTTAAATATATATATATCTACTGTAAATAAAAATAGTTTACATATTTGTTGTTTTCTTTATTTAGTACAGAAACTTATGTCAAATAGATAATTTTTTTTAAATATGTTAAATAATCTAACATATCAAAACATAATGTCTCTCTCTCTTTCTCAGTCTCTCTCTCTCTCTCTCTCTTTCTCTTTCTCTCTCTCTCTCTCTCTCTCTCTCTCTCTCTCTCTCTCTCTCTCTCTCTCCTTCTCCACACACACACATACATACATGTATAATTATTCGTCTGCATATACACCTCTTTGAACATAATCATGTTGCCATTCCACTTTTCCAGCTTCAGAGATAAAATAATTACTCAAAGTATTCCTTTGATTTTCGGCATATCTTACGTCATTATCTTCTTCAAAATTACTTGGTATATTGATCCAAGGAGAACTCTGAAAAAACATCAAAAAATATTAAAATTCAAAAAATTAAATAATTATTTTTATTTTTATTTGTACCTCGTTAGTATTATCTTTGAAACTTGGTTCTTGACTGTACATCTTATGTCCATTTTGTTGTTCTTCTTTCAATACATAATTATGGAGATACACAGAAGCTGTTACAATTAAATCTGCAGTTTCTGGTAACATACTAATCGCTGTGTGGAATATTCTCCACTTATTGAAAAAAATTCCAAAAGCACTTTCAACTATCCTCCGTGCTCTTGAAAGTCGATAATTAAAAATCCTCTGTTTGTACATCAAATTTTTGCTGGAATAAGGCTTCATAATTCTCTTAGACAGTTTAAAAGCATCATCAGCCACAAAGTACGTGTATGTTTTCAGATTGCTATTAGGAAGATTTATTTGTTCATTTGGTAAATTTAACATATTATTATTTAAATTTGTGCCTATATTGCAATCGTTAAAAATTCCTCCGTCACTGTTTCCTATAACAAAGAATTATACAAAAATAAATAATTGTAATAAAACAATATATATATGAGATTATTATATTATACATAAAATTAAAAAAAATTTTGTTCTTGCTTACCTCCATACGCTCCAATGTCAACCAACACAAATCTATACAAATGATCAGCTACTGCCAATAATACGATACTATAAAATTTCTTATAGTTAAAATATAAGCTTCCAGATCTTGGAGGACAACGTAATCTGACATGCTTGCCATCAACAGATCCGACACAATTTGGAATGTTCCATCTATTCCAATATCCATGTGCATATTTTCTCCAGTCTTCTTCTGTAGATGAACTAAGATATAATGGGTCTAAAACCTTATATAAAACATGGCAAACTTCTTTTACTACTTCTCTTACTGTAGATTCACCAACTCTAAAGGCTAACGCAATGGTAATTGGTAAGTCACCTGTAGCAAGATATCTATAAAAATATAATAATTACAATACATTAATATTAACTATAATATGAAACAATTATATATAATTTAGTTATCTATAAAAAGTATATATAGTTATTATATAAATACCTTAAAGTTATTAATAGTCGTAATTCTGGAACTAAAGCACGAGGACTTTTTTTTGTCAAATATGGTTTTGTCATTTGTACTAACTGCTGAAAATGTACCAATGTCATTCTGGTATAACGATAAAACAACTGAGGATCATTTTTTATTTCTTGGAATAAATTATTGTAATCTCCAAGCTGAATTCTTCTCATATTAATAGGGCTCACAAGCCATCGTCTATTTAGCCATCTAATTTGTCTTTTTTTACGTATTAGCAAAAGACATAAGTTTATCCAATGTATTACCAGAATTAGAAATTCATCATCATTTTCCATTTTTATTACAAAGACTGTAAACTGTAACTATTATAATATATATTCTGAAACATTAATGTATAAAATTTATTAATTACTTATACCTTTTATTAACAATAATTTACAATTATAATAAATCATATTTAGTTCATAACTGTATTTTGTACTACAATATATATAATTAAAAATATTACTTTTCAAATATTTTTATGACAACATATAACAAAAAGAAAATATTGGTTAACTTCAAATACTATCATTATATTTTGATCATTCGGTAAAGAAAAAGGCAAATAAATCGTTATCTTTGTAAATAGTATTTAAAGTAAAAAATAATTTATATTTTATTTTAGTATATTTATTTATAAATTATATGTATATTATATACTTACATATTATGTACTCTTATCAAAACGCAATTCTTTAGCAGTCACGACCACGACTTAAGGTGAAATTTCATGGGCAGTGAAAAGCAGCAGCAGATCGTACTGATTGGCTACAAAATAGAGAAATTCTAGATACTCGAAAACTTCTCTATTTTGTAGCCAATCAGTACGATCTGCTGCTGCTTTTCACTGCTCATGAAATTTCACCTTTATACGTACTACGAAGTACGACTCCTACGTTTTTCTCTGCTTTAGTTCACGTCTACGTCTACGACAGACGTAAGCGCTTACGTCTCGTTCTCTGCCATCAGCCTTCTCTGGCCGTCCGCGTAGCAGAAGGCAGTAACGTATCAAGGCTGATAAGCACCCGCTTTTTATAAATTACATATATTCTTATGCACACATGTGCGTATAATATAATATCTATCTAATTATTATGTGTATGTTTATAATTGTCTGATGACAAATAATAACAGTAGCACAATTGAGAATGTGAATTAGTATACATAGTATATATTGACGCGGGTACTTATTAGACTTGGCAATTTACTGCATCTCTTGCACCTTAAATAATTTTTTTCTTGTAATGTAAATGATCGAATGATGTAAAACTATTTCAAAGGATTTATCGATCTATTCTTGATGGGGTAAAACAATAACTTCTATAACAAATGCAATAAATATTAAATTTATATAGTATTGATTTATATAACTAATTTTATTCTGTCTTTATATATATATAGAAAAATATACACTCAGTCTTAGCATCAGAGTAAAGGGTAACGCAGCTGATGAACAGTATAGATAACAAACTGAATAAAAATCTTAATTATTATAACATAATGATATTAATAATTAAGATTTTTATTCAGTTTGTTAATTATCTATAACTGCATAACGTGTGCAGTTTACGCCGAAGCGGCTGTTTTAACGCGAGCGATATGTTTCGTCGACGGATGATTAGCTAATTATGATTGTATACAGAATACTGGATATTTGCGTAAAGTATCGTTGCCTCGCGAATAAAGTCAAAGGACCGTCGAGAAGAGGAAGCTCGCGGTGCTTTTATTTCCCTTCCGAGTGCGCTTTTCAATCTTTTATTCGTTTTCGCCCTCGTCTTCGTTTCCATTGTTAGTATGCAACAGCCGTTACTGCACTCCATGAAGAGTATCATTGCTTTGTCGAATAATATACATAAGCAAAAGAGATGTTTTTCCTTGTGCTTAGAAATCCAAACAGATTTGATTTCGAGAATCATAAAGAAATTGTATTGTGTTACTTTCTTTCCATCGCGGCGAGTACCTAATCGTTTTTATACATTTATAGTTTACAAGTACATATACAGAGTACTTGAAAAGAAAGAAAAAAGGTGATCGTCGCGTTTTTTTTTCACAGAGACGGGCAAACGTGTAACTGTGTTCACGTTGCCCGACTAAATCAAACTCGGATGCTACTAAGTATTTAGTTTTTATCCATCGGGACTTTAGGATGCCGCGAATGCTGATATCAAGAATAATTATGATTTATCTTAGTGGAGTACGTACATCTTTTCGGCTTAGAAACGAAGACGATGACGATCAAACGAACGCTTCCGTTCTTGTCCCAAAATTGTTTTCGTTTTCTCTTGTAGCGAACGTTTCGAGGAATTTGCTTACGACGGTTCGTTAGCATATGTCTCGCGGTAATTAACGATTATACGGAGCCGTCATATTTTCCACAACGCGTCGGAAAAAAATTGAATGGTTTCTATATGTATTCAGAGAATGTTGATTCATCATATTATTCTTTCAAACTTGCTTCCTCCTTTTAAAAATTTACACCAAGAGAAACTTTTGTTACATATTACTTTATTTTGATTTTTTTAACATCTTTATTTTTTAAAAAGGAAACGAAAACCGTAGAACAAAATTATTAAACTTATCTTTATCGTGTTGGAAATTCATTCAATTT